>NC_052150.1:111446996-111599967 GCF_902713615.1 Scyliorhinus canicula
ACCACCCCTACCCCCAATCTCCCCCCACCACCCCTACCCCCTCTCCCACAACCCCCCTACCCCCTCCCCACCACCCCTACCCCCTCCCCACCACACCAACGCACCCCTCCCTCCCCCCAACCCCTCTACACCCCCTCCCACCACCCCTACCCCCCTCCCACCACCCTACCCCCCCTCCAACAGCCGGTACCCGTCCCCTCTCTCTCAACGCCGGTACCCACCCCCCCCCCCCCTCTCTCAACGCCGGTACCCACCCCCCCCCCCTCTCTCAACGCCGGTACCCGTCCCCCCTCTCTCTCTCTCAACGCGCCACTTCCGCAGCGGGTGAAACTGACGCGTATCGCGTCAGTCCGCTGCTGGCCCTTTCGGGAACGGAGATTAACGGCTTAAAAGAAGGCCCCGACGCCGGAGTCATCCGCACCGCTTTTGCCCGCCGGAAATGGGCGTCACGCAGGTCTTCGGAGAATTTCGCCCCAGAACAGGTAAAAAGGTTAGGAATCCTGCAACGATTAACCTATCTCCTGACTCCCCAAAAATGTCCTCTATCTACAAGGTATAAGTCAGAAGTGTAACGGAATACTCTCCACTTGTCTGGATGAGTGCAGCTCCAACAATACTCAAGAACTTTGACATCATCCAGGTCACTTTGTTGGGTAAAAATCCTGGAACCCCCTCTCTAACAGCACAGTGGGTGTACCTACATCTTCAGGACTGCAGCGGTTTAAGAAGGCAGCTCACCACCACCTTCTCAAGGGCAACTAAAGATGGACAATAAACGCTGGTCTAGCCAGCAATTCCCACATTCCATGAATTAATTTTAAAATATGTTCAAGTTTCTGCCCAAGAGACTTGCCCAACAGTGGCACAGATTGTAACATTGTCTGAGGCACATGCTCAAATTTCCAACCACAGATTTTAAATGATAGAAAATTGTGGGGGAAAGTGTCTGGATTCCTAATATGCATACTTGGTGGGCAAGGCTACAGTTTGGGAATGTAAACAGATGAACCTATCCCTTACTTAATGCCTGTGGCAGAAATACACAAAATGGTAATGATTTACTAATTTGAGGATTAGCCTTGAAGTGCCTGTAAATTGTGCCAAGGCATACAAGGCTATGGGCCAAATGCTGGAAAATGGAATTGGAATAGTGAGGTGGCTGTTTTTGACCAGCGCAGACATGATGGGCCTTTTCTGTGCTGCAGATGTCAGTGGACTCTGTGACTCTAAAGTGCATTTTCAGAACCAACACATTTAGGTCTCATTCATTATTTGACCATACAACCACTGATTGGTGAAAACACATTTGACTGAGCATGCATGTCAGAGATGGTCTGTAGATTATCAACCAATCAGTGTTTTATTGGTGTCAAATGAGTGTTTTCCATTACTTACCAGCTGTGCGTATTTTTTCAGCTGAGTTAGCATCTCTTCTGAGCTGGAAAGAAAATTTTATAAAGGATTCAACAGGGGACATTTTATTTGAACTAATTATACTAGTGCTAGCACTCCTACACCATGTTATTCCATGCACCAGAGAGCAAAGAGTATTTCTTATTTGACAACACAATTTGCAAGCTTGTTCTGCCAAATTAACATGCTGAGATTATTTAAATGGTTTGTGGTCTACTCTTCTTTTTCTCAGCATGATTAAATTCCACCATAGTCTCATATATTGCCCCAAAATTTTAAAAAGGTTTATTTTCAGATTGCAGTTTTGAAACATATATTCTGATTATCTAAGTGTCTTTAGAATTATAGCAAATTAACTTTTCATTTTTTACATTAATTTCATCCCTCTATACATTTCATCTTTTCTGAATACAGCAACCATCCTTGGTTTGTTGTGCGGTCGTCATAGTTCTCTTCAGTACCTTGTCCAAATGGTCATTTATCATCTGCCATTGCACACAACAAATGTTCTTGACCACAGAAACCAAGACTGATTATGGCACAAAGGTCAATCAGCCATGTAAGTTTATCAATCCATAACTGGTAGAAATACCTTCAGGTATCATTGATCTCAATACCTGAATTCCTGCGTGCACCCAAAAGGCGAAGCTTTCCATTGGATTGTGAATTTACAAAAATAGCTCTGTAGCGTCTTTTTGAGTGGTCCTGTGTGCCATAGGATAGAAAAAAGTATTTGAAAGTGTACAGTCAAATACCTGGTGTGTGTGCTCCAGCAGGTGGGGCTGTACACCAGGTAAGTGATTTATTCAAATCACCTATAGAATTTAATCCCGAATGTTATTAAGGTTAGATGCCTGTCAATTTACTGACTGTAGTCTACTGGGTCCATTCACTTTACAAAATGCTATCAATATTCATCTAAAGAGCATTGAGGTCACAAATTGTAGCCAGAAGGGACTTTAAAACAAGGGGCCATACCTCATCAATCTACAGGAGATCTTTGAAGAGTTAATTGGGTCAATAGATGTGTGTCATCTAGTGAATTTATTTTACTTACATTTTTCCAAGGTATTTCATAAAATCTTGCACAAGAAGATCTCTTAAAAGTGCTCATAATTCATGATTTATTTAACTGGTTAAATTGAAAATTGTCTTGACAACATAAAAGCAGAGAGTGATGATAAATGGATCATCCTTTGTCTTGTGACAAAGATGAGTGGTGCTATCAGGAATCCATCTCGGTCTTATTTTTATCATACTGTTCTTAAACAAATTTCTAGTTATGACATTTACTGACTATCTGAGGTTACATGAGAGGGGACCAGTGTAAAAGAGGCTACAATATGGGGAATCTGAACAAATGAAATAACTAAGCTTTGGATGGCAGGTAGATTCCATTGTGGATAAGTGTTATGACCAGACTTAATAGGGAAAAGACGGAGAGAAGACATAATCCAGATCCTTTAAAATAATAAAATATATGAATGATCTACATGTTGTGTAAGATAAACTTTGAAGTTTTTGTCCATAAACTACTAGTTATATGAAATTAATTCCCATGAGCAATTAAAGTTGCATCAGCTAACTACTTTGAAAAATAGTTAAATTATTATCTCCTTCACAACAGAATTTCAGAGTAGATTTTCCAAACAGTATGATTGCTTTTGTTGGTGTGACTCAGGTATGTTGAGACCTGGAAATGACTGAATTCCAATCTGTCACCACCACCTGCTTTTTCTCACCTTGACTTGTGTCTCACCCTGATGCGACATAAAACAAGCTAGCTGCCAGAAATTTAGTGCTTTCCCAATTCATCCCCAGCAATGCACTCGGAGAAATAATTAAATATTAGAACATTACTCATTGAGACATTGAGATCTGTAACCTAATTGTCCAGAAACTATGACCAGGTGATAGATCTCCATTGCAGGGCCTCTAACTAATTAGGAAAAATGGCCACGTCTGGGTAATAAATTTAAATCCTGTCGGATTTCAGCTATCAGAACAATACACCCGACCTATTTAAGTCAATAAAACAATTCCAATTTTATTTTTCGCCAGTATAATTCCAAATAAGGAAGCTTTAAATACCTTGTGATTACTGCTGCTGTCAAGGAATATCACCCATAAATAAAGATAATCTGCAGGACTCCTAGCTCAATATGTTTTTGATATTCAAGCATTTATGCCTTGGCTAGGTTGTCAGTAAATCTATGTAAAGGAAGCTTGCTAAGTCTCAACTCTAATTATCAGCTCCTGCCATAGCATCCGGACAGGAAGAATGACTCATACAAAATTCTCCAATGTGAGTCTGACTTCTGTGCATATTTATATTCACAAACAAGGAAATCTAATCCACCTCGTCCAACATGCCATCAAGCAACATGCTTGCAATTTATTGTTGTCATTATTTTCATTTATCTATTTCAAAAGAGCAATGCCTTTTTCTTGCAGCTTTCTCCAGATATTTTCCCCGATTTTTACCAGGAAAAAATATGTATTAGCGTCAACAAATAATAGGGCATGATCTACGGAAAGCGTTCTAACTGTCACTTCAGGCGGGTTTGACTGGGAATTCTCCCTGGCTCTTTCAACGGGTTCACCGTCACTATTTGGCCGCACTTTGTCGCTCATCTGGGCCCTGGAGAGTTTCTCTCCGGGTTAGCCCACAACTTAGACTTTTTTCCATGACAGACCAGCTCGAGGCCCCTTCATACCCGTCCTTAACCCACCCACCCTTCATTAGCCCCCCCTCCTTTCATGGGCATGGCCCCCCTCAAGCCCTGAACCTTGGCAGTGCCACCCTGACAGCAATCCTGCCAGCCTGGAAATGCTGCCAGGCTGGCAGTGCCAAGGTGCCTGCACGCCTGGGAGAGAGCCAGAGTGCCTTCCTGCTCTGTCCCGGACCATCCAATGGCCTGGAAGACAACACCCCCCAGTTACTGTGATGCCTAGTCCACGTTTGTCTGGACCAGTACTAATCGGCGCCGGCGTGACCCATCTCTGGGAAGCCGATTAGATCACAGAAGGCCTTTATATCGGGCTTCCACCTCACTAATGAGATGCCGATTGCCCTCGCAGCATGGTAGCATAGTGGTTAGCACTATGGCTTCACAGCGCCAATGTCCCAGGTTCAATTCCCAGCTTGGGTCACTGTCTGTGCGGAGGCTACATGTTCTCCCTGTCTGCGTAGGTTTCCTCCGGGTGCTCCAGTTTCCTCCCACAGGTCCCGAAAGACGTGCTATTCGGTAATTTGGACATTCTGAATTCTCCATCTGTGTACCCGAACAAGCGGTGGAATGTGGCGACTAGGGGCTTTTCACAGTAACTTCCTTGCAGTGTTAATGTAAGCCTACTTGTGACAATAAAGATTATTATTATTAATTGGCCTCAATTAGCTTTGCGCCATGTCTCAGCGAGATCCGGATCACACCAACAGGAGCAGGCCGGTTAGATTGCAAATTGCTCGGCGCCCTGCGCGGTTCCCGATTTGAGCCCCCTGTACCATTTATACCCATAATGGTGGTAACTCCAGCTGTTGCCTGTCCGTCCCATCGAACATCACCTTTACAGAGCCCTACCTGTGGTAATGTAGTGATGGTCACTTTAACTCACACTGAAAGTGGTGGCCGCTGGCCGCACAGCTGAAGTCTATCGCTAATGGGGAATAGGCAGTTCTAGTAATGTGAGTACCTCATGGCTCTCAAGTGGATTCCTGTGGGTACATGTGCCTTGATGCAGGTGGTTGTTACTGCCTAGCATTCCAATCAGTGTGCGAGACCTGGGCACTTGTCCTGAACTCTGGAGGCATCAACACCACAGAGGCAGAAGCCAACATTGGGACACCCAAGAGCGGGGTCTCAGCACTAGGAACATCCCCATGAACAGGGGGTAGAAGTGTCGACTGGAGAGGGAAATAGTGCCCTGCCTGTTTGGTATTACCAGCAGGTGTCTAGGGTACATGGTCTGGGGTCTGGTGCCTAGGGCCCACCGCCAGGGGTGCATGTGCAGGGCATGTTGGGTCCTGAGGGATGGCAGGGCATATGAGGGTGGGGATGCCCTGGGGATCTGAGGGTAGTGGGGTGGAAACCACAGCGGATTGTCAGTCTCACAGTCTCCTATTACTTTCTGATATCACACTATGGGTGATTTCTTGGATCCCCGGAAGTTGTCCTTGCGGTTATGTTGGCAGGCCAGGAGGCCAGATGCCAGAGAAGGTGGCAGCAGCATTGACAGAGGCAGCGGCCCATGTGCAGAATTCCCCCTCACACCCTGAGAACACGGCCGCCCAACAGACCGGGGAGGGATGCAGAGGGGGAGGCCAGCAACTGCCCAAGATGTACCTGCGTCACTGGTCCCTCGAACAGATAATGGACAGAAGGTGCCATAGGAGGTTCCACCTCAACAAGGAGATAGTGCAGCCCATGTGCCATGTGCTTGCGGACTTGACACCACGCGGAGGAGGAGGATACCCGTTCCCGGCCACCGCAGCCCTGAACCATTACACCTCAGGAAACTAGGAAATGCTCCGCAGCACCCCGGCAAGGTCCACCTGAGACTGGGACATGTTCCACAGCAGCTTGGAAAGGTCTACTGCATCAAGGACACATCCCGCAGCAACTTGGACATGCTGTCGAGGTGATCAACCATGGCCGTCACTGACTGAGCAATGTCTTGGACACTGCCACTCATGGTGCTGACGCATGCTCCAGGCTTTCTACTGCGGTCGCCACCCTAGCAGTATTGGTCTCGGTGCCACACATTGTCGGCGCTATCTCCTGTGCACATGGCCTTTTGGACTCCTCTAATCGGCTATGGAGTGTCGCTGACATCCCCCTCTGAATCCCGTAGCTGCATTCTATAGACTGCATCAGCTCCGGGATAGCCTGGTCCAGAGGCTCAGCATCTGGCTGCGCCTCAGCTATGTCCTGTTATTCAGTAGACCTCCAACTGCTGTCTCCCCTGGACGTTCCTGCCTCCACCAGATGTGCATCTGGAAATGTGTTGTGCGCACCAGATTGTGCCCCAGAAGCCTGTCTACTCCCTTCGCCCACCGAGGTGTGTGTCTCTGTGCTGGTGGAGGGTGGGGATGATGGCCATGATGCATCGATGGTGGTGTTGTGTTATTCACCCTGGGGTAACACGGACTGCAACAGGATACAGATGAACTGGAAAGCATACACCAAACGTAGGCGTTGGTTCAATACGATTTATTGAACTTCTGTAACAATGCACACAGCTGGCTGTGGGTTTACACTCTACTATTCTAAGGGTACTAACTCTAACTAACTAGACCAGGCTAGCTCTGATCCACGTGTAGAAGGTGCTGACTGATATATACACCCTGACTGTCACTACAGTTGTCACCAGTGGAAAGTGGCAGAGTGCTGATGCCTCGTGTGTTTTATAGTTGGAAGCCCCCTCTGGTGTTCTGTCTGGTGATTGGTTGTGTTCTGTCCTGTATATTGATTGGCTAACCTGTGTGTCTGTCACTGCCTATTTTTACCTCATGATGTGCATGGGTGCATATTATGACAAGTGGCATCCTTGCAGCTTGTCTCCGAGGTGTTTTCATGGAGGGTTGGGGCGGCGGGTGGCCAGATGGTCCGACGCCATCGGATGGAGATCATGCTGGAGAATGGACATGTGGTCAGTGGGAGGGAAGGACCATCATTCTGGCATGAACAACTCACATATGACAGGTCACCTGGGTGGTGACCGGTAAATACTCACCTCTGTGGTGCAGGCCAGTCTCGAAGCTGGTGACTAATCTGTCTTTGGCTACCCCCATGACCTCCAGCTCCTGTTCCTCATGGGGGGTGAGGTCCAGCACCCCGCCACCTGTCTGGGCCTTTTCCCATTTGTTGTGGGCCCACCTCTCCTGAAGGAACACAGGTAGCATCATGAGCTGCACATGGCATGGCAGGAAACAGGCAGGCGCATCATTGTTGGGCATGGGTGGCACATGCTGTTTGGCGTAAGGCGATGCTGAGGCATGTTGCAGTCCTGTGATGGGGGGTGGGGGGTTTGGTGGTACCAGGCGCAGGGTCTTCTGTCTTTCCCAGGGCAAAATCAGTTGTAGAATGAGTTCCAGCAATAAATCCAGCCAATTCACCTCCACTTTAAGGCTGACTCGAAATTTCTGTGAACTCCTGACAATTTTTTTCTCCCTACTCAGGTGTGCAGCCACTCAACTGGCTACAACATTTAAATTAACAAGCAGAATCGTGATCCCCGCGTTCGTGTTCGAGCCTTGTCCAAATTTCCCGGCCTATAAATTTTGTTAGTTTTGCCGCCTGATTCTAACGCCTCAGGATAAAAATTACCTGCCAGCTGTCATTAAAACATAGTTGCTGCTGTATGATTCAGAGAATGCCCTTTTGTGCAGTCACAGTATTTTCAATTTGAGAATGGCATTACGATCAGAAGACATAATTAAAACCTTTATTTCTTAGACATAAAGAGGTGCCTTTTTTGGGTATGGGTGTTGCATTTGAGAGCAAGGCTGTCTTCATTTAAAGAATAACTCGCACATTTTCATTTTATATTAGGATAAACGTTGTCAGTAAGAAGAAAGAACTTGCATTTATAAAGCTCCTTTTGGATGCACAATGCAATTCCCAGTCAATTAAATACTTTCAAAGTGCAGTCATTTTTGTAAGTAGGAACTGCGGCAGCCAATTCCTACTCAAGCTCATCTACAGCAATATGATGATAGCCGATAAACAATATTTTTTGGTAGGGCAGTACGGTGGCGCAGTGGGTTAGCCCTGCTGCCTCACAGTGCCTAGGTCCCAGGTTGGATCCCGGCTCTGAGTCACTGTCCGTGTGGAGTTTTCACATTCTCTCGTGTTTGCATGGGTTTCGCCGCCACAACCGAAAGATGTGCAGCCTAGGTGAATTGGCTACGCTAAATTGCCCCTTAATTGGAAAAAATAAATTGGATATTCTAAATTTAAAAAATATATATATTTTTTGGTTATACATAGTACATTGAACATACAGTGCAGAAGGTGGCCATTCGGACCATCGAGTCTGCACTGACCCACTTAAGCCCTCACTTCCACCCCATCCCTGTAACCCAATAACCCCTCCGAACCTTTTTGGTCACTAAGGGCAATTTAGCATGGCCAATCCACCTAACCTGCACATCTTTGGACTGTGGGAGGAAACCGGAGCGCCCGGAAGAAACCCATGCAGTCACGGGAGAATGTGCAGACTCCGCACAGACAGTGACCCAGTGGGGAATCGAACCTGGGACCCTGGCGCTGTGAAGCCACAATGCTATCCACTTGTGCTATCGTGCTGCCCGATGTTAGGTAGTGGATAAATATTGGCTAGGAATCTGGGTCGAACTCTTCTTCAAAATAGATTCTTTTATACCTTTTATATCCGCCTGAGAGTGTGTCATCGGAAAAACAGCACTTGTAACAGCGCAGCACTTCCGCAAACCGTTATGTAATTCTACATTACATGTTCAAACCTATGGAATGTGATTTGAACTTACCACCTCCTGCATCAGAAGCGAGACTACTGATACAAGGTTGACACCTAATTTATATGAGCTAAATAAGTTCATCCATTTTATCATTAGATTTTTGAAGCCCATAAATGCTGTACTGTTCAGCGTCGCCTTCTGTACTCCATAAGCGACCATTGATAGTGCTCTTGTCTCAGTCAGTGAAAATGAGTTTGTTATTTCAGTGTTGTAGATCTTTAACTCCACATCATAACTCTTTGCTATGTATCCCTGGAGCACACTAAATGCATTTTAGCATGCCATGCTTGATTTAGACTTTCAATTGCAATAACTTCTATACATTTTCGAAACAACTGTATGAGAATGGTCCTATGTCATTGCTGCAAATGGCACTATTTATCTACAATTCAGGGGCTGGATTCTCCCCTACCCGGCGTGACGGAGGGTCCCGGCGTAGGGGAGTGGCGCCAACCACTCGGGTCGGGCCTCCCCAAAGGTGGGCCATCCCCGCGCCGGAGCGATTGGCACCAGAAGACTGGCGCAAAAAACCGGCGCCCCCGGCAGCGGAGCTGGCCGAAAGGCTTTCGCCGGTCGGCGCATGCGCCGGCAGTGACGTCACCACCGGCGCATGCGCGATGTGGGTTTCTCTTCCGCTTCCGCCATGGCGGAGGCCGTGGCGGCCACGGAAGGAGAAAGAGTGCACCCAGGGCACTGGCTCGGAGTCTGAGCGGGGGGCCCCGATCGCGGGCCAGGCCACCGTGGGGGCACCCCCCGGGGTTCTGGGGGGGGGGGGGCGGGGGCGATCGAACCCCGGGGGGTGCCCCCACGGTGGCCTGGCCCGCGATCGTGGGGGCACCCCCTGGGGTTCGATCGCCTCCGCCCCCCCCCCCCAGAACCCCGGGGGCCCGCTTGCGCCGCTGATCCCGCCATTACAGAGGTGGTTCAAACCTCGGCGGCGGGAGAGGCCTCCCAGCGGCGGGACTTCGGCCCATCCGGGCCGGAGAATCACTGCAGGGGTCTCGCCGATCGGAGTGGCGAGATTCCCGCCACCGGCACTTCCCGGGTGGCGGAGAATCTCTGCCACGACGGGGGCCGGATTTTCGGCGGCCCCAGGCGATTCTCCGACCCTGCTGGGAGTCGGAGAATTTCGCCCCAGAACTTCCTTTCTTCAGAATGGTATTTACCTTTACTCAATCTACAAAGTGTAGTGTGGCCTGGTAATCTACATACTGACCATCTTTGCCCTTGTGGATTTTGATAGTGGAAACTAAGAAATGGGATAATGTCATTGATCATGAAGCAAATAATGAATTGAAAAGGCTGTCTTTGTGAAGGAGGCTCGTTCATAGGATCAGAAAAAGTGAAGAGTTATCAATTATTTTTGTCGTGCATGTATTTATACTGATGTCAACCACTGTTAATATTTTAACAAGCTATTTTTGTCTGCATTCAATTTTGTTGCTATGATGTTTGTTACCTCTTCTACCTTCACGACTGTTGCCTCACTTATTGCTGTGTTTGTATCACAGCATGGTGCAGATGAGCCTGAGAAATATTAAGAACTAAATACCTTCAGAATCTCATGTGGCAATTGTCAATGGACGCAATTTAATGGAAATATTTCTAAGTGTGGTAGTGAGCAGAAACTGCCGCGAGCTTGCTGACACTCGACCCGGCGAGGCCATTACCAGCATCAAACATTAATTGATCTACTTAACGAGGCCCTACGGACCTTAGTATTAGTTGGCTGCAGACAGGCACTTCTCACTCAGGAGGAAGTCCCACCTTTGAGAGCTGTTGGCCAATTTGATTGTCTGGCAGCTCCCTTGTCCTTGCATCGTCCAAAGCTCCAGTGGACAAGAATGGGACTACATGCAGCCCCTGAAGCCTAAAACCTGGGATTCCAGTAAAAGATTAAATTTTTGGGATACCAGGGTGAGGAGAGGTAGAGGAGGCCTGAGGGAGGTGGATAGTGGGGGATTGGGATGTCGGAGGAGAGGCTGGGGAGGTGGGGTGTCCAGCAGTCACGGAAGCAGTCAAAATTTAAAAAGGGCTTCTGATGGAGTCACACCCCCAAACCCCACCCCAACCCCAACCCCACTCCACCTTCCCACCCAAGGTGTAAAGTCGATTACCTTCAGGCTTCCCCCAATCTGGCAACTCTTTCTGCCAGCCTAAAAGTTGAGGCTGGCCCAGGAGTGTCCTCTAAATGGTTAACAGTTGGCTGCTTAAGGGCCTTAATTTGGGCAAGGCATCTCCCACTCTGATGTTAAATTGCAGAGGGTGGGCCAGGCAGAAATCCAATGGGAAGCCCATTTAAGGAATTTAACACTCACACCCGACTACAAATCTGCTGGTGGGGGAGCATGGAGTTCAGACCCTTTGGTTTCTCAGGAGGAATCTTAGGTATTCCAACAAAAATATCAGAGTTATATCTTACCAAAGACTTGTTCTTCCAATCTTAGGCTATGCAAATTATGTGGGGATCTTATGGTGGGAGACACGAATAAGATAAATAAAATATAAGCAATCCAAAGATGTGCTGTCCAATCTGCATGAATCAGAATGGTAAATACACCAGTATCACAATCCTAATCACAGATTTGGAATGGAATTCACTGCAGCAAAGGAGGGTGAAAAATAGACTGGCCATATTCTATGAAATATTAAATGGACTGGAGGGAATTAACAGAAACAAGTACCCAGTAGCCCTCAGCAATGACAAAACACGAGGTAGCCATCCACACAAACTACAAAGACCATTTGTTTCCAAGATGTTGTAACAACAATCTTTCTTCCCAAGGACAATCCCACAATAGAACAAGCTGCCAAAAGAAAGAGTCACAGCGCCATTCTTGGAAATCCTCCAGTTCCAACTTTAGATTATATCCATTTATACACTTTCATTATCAGGATTACCATCTCAGAAGGTAATGTCTAGTTTAGCTTGCACCACCCATATAAATGTTGGCGGAATACAGAGATTAGCCTCTGATGCTGACACAGCAGAAGCAGAGACTGACAGAAAATTATCTTTGAGTTCAAACATGTACTTGTTATGAACCAAGTAGGAGCTCTCAAAAGATTAATTTAAGAAAATTTAATTATTCTGAAACATTGCAGCTTCTAAATGTTTTTATATAAGCGTTTGACTTTCTTAAATCTAAGATATCACTGTGTAATGAAAATTGCATTGTGACAATTAGCCTTAAATTCATTCTGACATGTACTACCCTTCACAAATTGTTGACCATCCTGTTTAAAATCATAAAAATACTTTTTTATTATGTACAAATATTCCGGAATGTGGCGACTAGGGGCTTTTCACAGTAACTTCATTGAAGCCTACTCGTGACAATAAGCGATTTTCATTTTTCATTTAATTACTTGGATGACAAATGCACTATTTTCGGTCTGAAAGGTTGTGATTGTACCATTCAGAATAGTGTACTGATTCTGCACTATTCTGGCAAAATGGAATTAGCTGCTGCAGCAATTACACTGCCAGGTGTGCAAGTCATGAAAAATGCACATAAAAAGAAAGACACAGTTCATATCTGCAATGCATTCCAAACAGTTCACAGTCAATGAAATACTCCTGAATTGTAGTCACTGTTATGGAGGTAAATACAGAAAACAAGGTGCCATAAGTAACAAACATGGAAGTAGCTTTATGGGAATAATGTAAGTACTGTATTAATGTTAGTTATCAGTATAAAGCAGTGAAATTGAAGGGGTCTATATTCACATAGTTCCTCAGGTGTTGTTTAATGCCAATTTGGTATGATTTAGTGGTTTAAGTTGCAGTATTGAGCTTTTCTTTAAACAGTAATTTGTGTGGTGAGATTGTTATTTGATCAAATCTAAAAGGTATAGAAGCTTGTCAATATTTTCAACACTTCAACCAATTCAATGACCCTTCTCTCCCTCTACACTCAGTTTTAGTTCACATTGGTCGATCTTTTATGATCATAGAACGAAAATTGATTTTTCTCCTCATGGGAGTTTCTGCTTGTCATCAAATGTACTTTGTTTGTGTTAAGATGATACTTGATTAAACTCACTTTTTTAAAAAAGCAGACAACTCTTCACTGCTGATCAATGTATGTTGTCCCTCAGTAAAGCTTTTTTGTCACACAAAATCCAAAGGTGCTAGAGGTTATCAGTCTCTTTAATCAAATTGCTGTCTTTATAAAGTGGTGTGTGCTTATAGTCTGACTCCTTCATTGAACCACTTTCAGAAAATAATACAAAAAGATGGGATTTTTTTCAGCAATTGTGCTACAGCTAACTTTCTTTTCAATGATACATTGAATACCGTGTGAACGGTTTGATTTTGGGAATCAAATTGGCTTTGAATGTTAACGCAATTATGTTTAGTGCAATAGAACTGGCATGTCCTGCCTGACTCACTTTCCTATCTATATTGAGCACAAACTGCAGCACTTCCCAATGGAAACAATAAATAGTCAGAGAGGACTGTCAAGCGAATGTTGACTACTGGACACATTGATGGGGAATTAGAAATTAGCCCTGCACCTTGTAATACTCATGGCAGAGAAGTCAGAAAGCTGTTCAAAAATGTTAATAAAGGGAAAAGTTTATCCAAAGATGCCTTTAAAAAAAGGCATCTCTGGATAAGCTTTTCCCTTTATTAACATTTTTTTTTAAAAGCCATAGAGTGTGGATTCATAAAAGATGTATTCTTCTCAGCAAGAATACTGCCTCTCCTATTGTCTACTTCTATTGTCTACTTAAAATGTTTTCTATTCACATGAGACATATGCTAAAAACAATGTTTACATGTGATATATTATAGAGTATACATTTTATAAAGTTAATATAACTTTTTTCTCCATCATTGGATGTGGGCATCTTTGGGTAGGCCAGCATTTATTGTCCATTGCTAATTGCCCTTTTGAAGGCAGTGGTGAGTTGGTTTGTAGAATCGCTACAATCCATATGGTGTAAGTATTGCTTGGGAATAAAGGAAGGTGTGTTTTGTGCTACATAGTGTTTTGAGGCTCTGGTCCATGTGCAGATTCCTATTCACAGGCATACCTGATTCCTCACATGTGCTCTTTTGGCAGATAGAATGAGGTGGTATACTGTGCAAATTTCCGTTTAAATAGCGCAATTCATTAAAATCAAACTTCATGTCAAATTGCAACTTGATATAGAGCTCTGTCAGCAACATGGGGGCGATTCTCCGAGCCCCGCGTCGGGCCGGCATCTGAGCATCTGTGTGCAGATTGGAACAATTGAGCTTAGCAAAACATCAGGTGCTACAGCCCTGTCTTGGAAGCAAAAGGTCCCAAAACAAACAATCCCTCAGGGCAGCCCAGCAATACTTATTAGTCAAAGTACTGAGTTGTTACTGAGTAACTGCTGTTTCATTGCACTCTTGTGTCACCTTCCATCTCTTTCCTCATCATCAAGTGTAGATTGATGGGACAGTAAGTGGTTGTATTGGCTTTGCCCTGCTTTTTGTGGACAGGACAGACCTCAGCAATTTTCCACATTGTCTGTTTGGTGCCGACTGGAGCAGCTTTACTAAGTGTACAGCTAGTTCTGGATTACAAGTCTTTAGTGCCACTGCCAGAATGTATTCAGAACTATAGACTTTGCTGTGTCCAGTGCCCTCAATTGGAACCTTTCCTTCATTCTGCTGGTACCAGTGCTTTTACTGGAGGGCCTATATTCAGCCCTATACTGGTTCATCCTTGATTGATGCACTTCCTCTTACTGAACCAGAATTATTCACCATCAGAAGGAGCAGTGATGCTTACACATTTCCATGATGCCATTGTGAAGAATTTTACACCATCACCACAACTTCCTCTCAATGGTATATTTTCTACTTTTGTGTGTATCAGTGGTATGAACATGCACTAATTAGGAATCCAATGAAGGATATTTTCCAATCATGTAGTGTTCGGAGAGTGGTAAGTGTATACCTCTGCAATGCACAAGTCTCAGTAGATTTTCAAAAAAATGGTAAGAGGGAAAGGCAACCCAACTCCTTGTTTCCTTTTGGACTGTCAGGAGAAGGGATCTCCTGATCCTCGTAAAAAGTATTTGTTGCACTGTCTTTGCCATCAATTGTGAACTGAATTTCTGGGACTTTTCATAAAACCCTACAGTGCAGAAGGAGGCCATTTGGCACATTGAGTCTGCACCAACCCCCTCAAAAAACATCTTTTCGAGGCTCACTCCCATGCCACAGCCCCGTAACCCATCTAACCTACACGTCTTTGGGCACTAAGGGTCACTTTTAGCATAGCCATCCAACTGACCTTCACATGTTTGGACTGTGGGAGGAAACTGGAGCATCTGGAGGAAACCTACGTAAACACTGGGAGGTTGTGCAAACTTCACACAGACAGTCACTCAAGGCCGGAATCGAACCCGGATCCCTGGTGCTGTGAAGCAGCAGTGCTAACCACTGTGCTACCCAAGGCTCTTTTTCTGGCAATATTTCAGGATAATGTTTACATTTCATTTGAATTACCATTTTATAAGCTGCTATTAAAGGAAACATAATCAAATTTGAAAGCAAAATACTGCAGATGCTGGAAATCTCAAACATAAACAGAAAATGCTGGGAATTATCTCAGCAGATTAGGGAGCATCTGTATTAGAGAGATGAAGAGACAGAGTTACTGGCCAGGATTTTCTGCTCCCCTTCACAATGGGAAACATGGTGTGATGATATGAATGCACACATCAATGAATATAGCTGTATAAATGTATATAGTTGCATATCAGTGCAATAATATACTATAAATGTATATAGTTGCATATCGGTATGACCTCCGGCCAGCAGGTGGCATCAGACATCTATCACGTGACTGGAGTGACCCACCAGTTAGTAGTAGGATGTACAACAGCATAGTCGCACTTAGAGTAGCTTCAGGAGAATTGAAGTAACTTTGGGCTGGATTCTCCCCTACCCGGCGTGACGGAGGGTCCCGGCGTAGGGGAGTGGCGCCAACCACTCAGGGGTCGGGCCTCCCCAAAGGTGGGGAATTCTCCCCACCTGTGGGGGCCAGCCCCGCGCCAGAGCGGTTGGCACCAGAAGACTGGCGCAGAAAACCGGCGCCCCCGGCTGACGTCACCACCGGCGCATGCGCAATGTGGGTTTCTCTTCCGCTTCCGCCATGGCGAAGGCCGTGGCGGCCACGGAAGGAGAAAGAGTGCACCCACGGCACTGGCCCGGAGTCTGAGCGGGGGGCCCCGATCGCGGGCCAGGCCACCGTGGGGACACCCCCCCGGGGTTCGATCGCCCCCCGCCCCCCCCCCCCCCCCAGGACCCCGGGGGCCCGCTCGCGCCGCTGATCCCGCCGTTACAGAGGTGGTTCAAACCTCGGCGGTGGGAGAGGCCTCCCAGCGGCGGGACTTCGGCCCATCCGGGCCGGAGAATCACCGCAGGGGCCTCGCCGATCGGAGTGGCGAGATTCCCGCCACCGCCACTTCCCGGGTGGCGGAGAATCTCTGCCACGGCGGGGGCCGGATTTTCGGCGGCCCCAGGCGATTCTACGACCCTGCTGGGGGTCGGGGAATTTTGCCCTTTGTCTGTATAGTAATCTGTTAGTTATCTTTCCACATGTTTGCCAATGATTCGTCATTCCAGTTTCACAACCAGATATTCTGTGTATGTTATTACGGTGGGATCACAGAACACAACAGGAGGGAGAGGAAAATATTGTAAGACCGAAAATAGATTTTTCAATGTTGTAAAACAGGTCGCGATTTTGCACTCCAGCAGTCAAATGTGGTCCGTGTTTCCCACCGCAGCATATCGGGAACGTCATTTAAATATTTTTCCATCTCATTATAAAGCTTCCTAGTTGGAATCATGCCAACGTGCTGGATCATCCAGGCATGTCGGCAAGCAAGTAGAACAAAGTGTTTCACAATGATAAGCGACGTGCACCAGACGACCCGAACTTCGAGGTTTGTTTGCCTACCTTGCATCGTACAGCACTCATGGGACTCACAGGCAGCACCACATCACTTTCAGGGGATGTCACAGGCATGGCTCCACCTACTAGATCAGTAGTAAGGCAGGGATGACCTTTCAGGCGTGCAGGCTTGTACTGGAAGTCCTGATCCTGAGTGGGGAAGTTTGCTCTCAGGCACGTGACTGGTGGAAGATTGCAGGGGTTGGGATATATGTTGAACAGTACAAATGGCCTCGGGATGGGTGCGGTCTGTATGGGGCATAGACACATCTTCAAAATGTTCAAGGGCTAAAAACATATATGCATCTGAAGCACAACAGGATCAAGGAATACAGCGGCTAGTTAGACAGGTCTGTGCGGGAGGGAAACCTGAGGGTAAGCTCCTCTCAGTTTCCATATTTACACAGGGTGGCTCGAAGCTGGTCTGGCAGTCAGAGTTTTGCACCACCATCTTCCAACTTGCAGCAATGGTGCAGTACATATTTAAAATGCGATTCCGATGCCTGGACAGATTTTGCGGACCACTTCAATACAGTCCACAGAGGATCTGACGTATCATCGAAGCTTTCTGGGATTTCTGCACGCTGCACAAACTTGGCAGATGATGGGATGGAGGAGCTGCATGTCTCTTTTGATGAAGAGGATCTCGAAGGGGATGAGAGTAATAAGTTTGAGCAAGCTGAGGCTGCAGGGAAGAGACAACAGCACAGACCAGACAAGGGACGCATGTGCATGAGGTCCTGATAGCCACCAGGAGGATAATGAGTTGCAGTGAGTACCCTCTTGGACAAATGTCCTCCCTCATGAGCCAGCGTGAGCACCAGCTTTTCTCTTCCTCTCATTTTGCTCATGCAGTTCAGTATGAGGGTGAATAGTTACACATTAGGCTCATTGTCCTGATCCTTTGAAGGATGGTGAGCCCTCAGGGGCAAGGGTCCTGGCTGAGATGAAGTGCTAACTGGAGGATGGAATTCCATCAGACAACAGATGGTGTTGCCTCTTCAAGCATCTCTCCAGCAACCCAATTGCAACAGCAGCCTACAAGAGGCAGGAGCTGTTGCTCAAGTCCCAGTATCTCACAGCTGTATGCCTTCAATGTGACAAGGCTCCTCAAGGAGATCCATCTCCTACAATGGAACAACGCATTCTGTGTAACATCGATGGTGAATCAGATCATTCACTCTTAGGTCACTCTTAGATGTTCTGCTGCTGTGAATTCATTGAGAGATGACTCAGTGGCTGTGCAGCATTCTTCCAACTTACACTGACAGCCAACACTCTCCATTAGAGATCCTGGGCTGCATTTATCCTCAGCTTAAAATGGATGTGGATCAGCGGAGCATGATGACATCAAACACTTTCCTTGCAGACATTGAAATGCCTCCTCTTTTACACAGACATTGTGCCCTCATGGTCAGTCCCGGGCCTTGCCACATCCAGAATGCATACACACTATGAAGCCCTCAAAGTCATGCGTCATTGCTAATAAAGAGCACACTTCAGCTTCAGTACATCCTCGCTCCTATCCCATTGCTCTCCTCCACAAGTCTAAAGCCATTTTGTGCAGCTTCAGAGCCAGAAATCACCATTTGGAACTAGCATCAGTAACCTCAGTGAGTGTTCAGTGGAGGGGATGCAGTGCGCTGCATCATTGTGACGCGAGCATTGTCCCTGCACAACCACATGGTAAGAGACACTCTAGGATCAGGACAATAATGTGGCTAAGTGGGGCCAAGCTTCGTCATTTTGAGGTGGTAAGGAGTCCCCCTTATTGCTGAACTTAGCAGTTGTACGCTCTGAAAGTGGAAAACACAGTTGGCTGAGAGCAGTGCACACGTGTGAGTATGAGCTCATACCTTGAATGCCCTGCCGAATGACAGAGCACATGGAGTTGCACGATGTGTGAGGTTTCTCCATGTGTGAACACAACTCTCCTTATACGCTACACCTTCATCTTTCAAAGTGCAGGCTAGATAGGAGGACACCCCTTCCTCAATCTTACACAGCCAAGAATAAACTTGATTTGACCTGTAAATGAGGTTTGTTCTGCAAACACACCTAACATTAAGGTGGAGGCATAATTGATGTCAAGAATAATCTGGAAAAGGGCCATACTCTGTGATGATAAGAAGGATCACTGCACAGACAAGAGACCCAAAGTGGGGGGCGGGAAAACAATCTCACACCTAATTGACAGTAATACATATCGCCAGCAGCACGGGTTCAATTCCTGTACCGGTCTCCCCGAACAGGCGTCGGAATGTGGCGACTAGGGGCTTTTCACAGTAACTTCATTGAAGCCTACTTGTGACAATAAGCGATTATTATTATCATCACAATAAGGAAGCTTACACAAAAGGAGGTTGTCTGTGATTACCTTGGCAGATGTCCTCTGGAGGACTGAGATCTGGAGGGGTCTAGCTTACTTTGGATGCCCTGTTGTAAGGTAGGTGCACTTGTCGGCCTGTGGAGTCGAAGGTGATGGGGTCACAGAAAGGCGAGATTGGTATTGGTCAATTGGTCCCAGAGTCATCTGGTTGGATGGCCCCAGTGTGTCCAGCTGCTGATCCTCCTTCCTTTGGCTGCCTATGGACCCCTGGCCGACTCCTTAAGGAGAAGATGCTGCTGGAGTGAGATATAGATGCCCTGCCCACCTTCGCGTAGCCACTGATTGATATCACCAAGGGCAAAGACACCAAATATTATTCCATAACAGTTGATTCAGCACCAAATGTAAGCTGTGGAACAATTAACATTAATTTTAAGATATGTGACAAGCAATGTTGAAATTCTAGAGTGATTTCTCTGTTTTTTTCAGCTACAATCCCACACTTCTGAGTGTCTGGACACAACTGTTTTGGAAATAATTGCAGCAAAACTTGTTGTGGGCAGAGCTTCGGAAATGCCATAAATATGGCAAGAAAATATTCAGCTCCACAAGCAAGACTGAACAATGCAAGCCCCTGTGCATTATTCCCTTGTTGTAGTCTCTCCTTGAATTCAATCTGCAATGCTGCAGCTGAATCCTGTGAGGCAGTAATACTTTTTAAAAAACTTTGTTCAAAACTTTTATGAATTCTTTTCGGTTTCCACACATCAGTGGAATATACTGCAACCATGTTTGGAGCAGGCATAGGGAAAACATTTGATGATCAAATGAATTTGTGACACCAGGTGATTTGCTTGTGCAGATGCTGCTGTTTTGGCTTTCAACTGAACTTTGTTGATATAAAGGTAACTTTATCAGACATAGCCGTATCAAATTCAGAAAAACATGTGTGAAAGCTGAAGCAAACCCTCAGCAGAGAAGTTTGAAAAGTACAGTATTGCTGTTTTTACTGTCTTGTGGAATCACTTACTTCAAAGAATTAATGCCATCAGCAAATTGCTACAAAAGGTTGATGCAGCTTTATGGACTGTTGCACAAGGTTTTGGGTTTGTCTGCCAGTTCCACAGTGATGGAGAGGATCTCTGTCACTGTGAAAATCCAAGCCTCTGCTTCTCTTTCTACATAGATACTGCCTAATTGGGAATTTCTTTTGCTCTCACATAGTTCAAGATTAGGGAGAATTTTTATAGCCTTGAGAAGAAGTGAATGTGGATTTGTTAGGTGAAAGTTTAGTTGACCCTTGCCTATTCAAAGACTGGGATGAGAAGAACATGCTGCAGTCACTTGTATGTTCTAAGAAGCAGTGGCTTCAGTTCTGACACTTCACCAAAGAGATTCTCATGGAACTTTGCAATACCCTGCAGGAAAACCTGTTCAATGGTTGTGAAAACTCTGAATCTATGCTACTGAATGATGTTATGTTTCCTTAGGTGACATATATAAGATAATTGGGCTGCATGTTAGGACATTTTGATAAGTTCCAGAATGTCTTCCATGTATGAAAAAAATCATTAAAGGAAGGAACATAAACACAACTTGGTAGTGCACTGCAATTTGGACAGATAGTTGCAATTGATTCCGTGCAATAGAGACCCATGTAATTTGTTTCCTCTTAGAGATGGTTCAGCATGAGTTGAGTGTGCACCTTCTTGTTGTCAGTCTCTCCCTTCAGTTCTGTGCCTTTTGTTCCTGCAATTATAAAGAAGATTGGTGAAATGCTAATTGACTCAGGAATGCAACCAATGCTATGCAATCGTTCACTGTCCCTCCCAAAGAATAATTAAAAGACACGCAACATATAAATGGCAGTTGGTGGAGGAATAGTCCGGAAATCTGGAAGTTGATCCACATCTATGGGTTGCCATGAGATAGTGTTAGCAAAAGGGTTCCATCAGATGAGTAAGGCTCTTATGTGAGTGTGAAATGGTTGAGCATTGATTTATAACTGTACTCTAATCCAGTCTCATATTTTAAAATCTATTCACTGCTTCTTGTTGTGGAGAAGTAGTGCACAGTAATATTTTCAGTCCCAAATAGCCTATTTCCCTGTTCATTTTATTTGAAACTTGAATTCACTCGGAACGGGGGCTGCAGCCACTTCGCTATCGGACTGCCCGCTCAAAATGGTAAATTGGGAATCCCTCACAATTCCCACCATGCATAAATTTTCACAGCAAGGGATAGGGAATCGCCTCTTGATTTGCGCTCCAAGAACGAGTGCAAGTCAGTGGTGATTCATCTCCGGCTGGAGAACTTAGGGCGGGATTCTCCGATTACCGACGCCGAAATTGCTTTCGCCAATTGGCCGGAGAATCCGTTTTTATGCCGAAACCGGGGACGCCACCGTTTTGCAGATGCTCTGCCCCCTCAAAACAGCATAATCGCTGAGTACGAAGCACGCCAAAGGGACGGCCTCAGGACATTTCCTGAGGCCCTCCCCCAATGCTCCGCCCCCGATGTGCCAACTTCCTGACGGCGCGGTTGCGTGTCCTCTCCGTTTTCGCGATATCGCGTGGCTGCGGACTGTGTCCAGCGCGGCCACAGTTGGGGAGGGGGGAAGCCGTTCTGCTGGCTGGGGGTGGTTCTTCGGCAGGGTCTGGGGGGACTGGTAGGGGGTGTTCCTTGAGTGGTGAGAGGGTGTTACGGGGGGCACTATCTGGCAAGCCAGGTCCGCGTGGGGCCAGTGACATGTTGCACGGCACGGCAGCCGCAGGTAGCCGCCCTGCGCATGCGCAGCCACAAACCCAGCAATTCTCCTTCCGTATCTACAGGTATAGGGCTGGGGGCAGAGCACGGTGCGGGACAGCTCCAATTTTTTGGTCGTACGACCGTACGTTTCCTCGGGACATAGCCTCAGAAATGGAGTATCCAGCCAATAGTTTCTAAAATGGGGAACTCCAGCCAAAATTTGTGCATAGTAAATTTGAAAATTTATATGTAATGGCAAATCAAAGCAGAAGAATCTGAAAGCCAGAAAGTACTTAAGCTGGATCTTTTCAGGTTATAAATACAATAATGTGAGTTTAACATAATAAATCCTATTCTTTAATTTCCAGTGTGCATTATATTTATTGCATTGATTAATGCACTTCTCTCTGTGCTCATTTAACACAATGAATAATTTATGTGACAGATAAGTGATTGTATTAAAAGAAGGCAAACAGGTTTAGTGCAATCATGTTAACCCATGCACTGAATAAAAGTTATTTGATGAAACTTTGTAAGTTGAAATATGATGGGCAGGATTCCCTGCCCCCTGCCGGGCCAGAGAATCACCGGCCCGACGCCGGATGCCGGATTATCCGGCAGCGGTTTTTAGGCAGGGGCGGGAATCGCGCCGCGCTGGACGGGGGCCGTTGGCAGCGGCAGCCCCGGTGATTCTCTGGCCCACGATAGGCCGAATGTCCTGCAGAGTCCTCGGGGTGGGGGGGGGGGGGGGATCTGGCCCCGGGTGGGGCTCCCATGGTGGCCTGGCCCGTGATCGGGCCCACTGATCCGCGGGCGGGCATGTGCCGTAGGGGCACTCTTTCCCTCTGCGCCGGCCAGTGTAACGGCCCGCCATAGCTGGCGCGGGGAAGAACCCCCCTGCACAAGTGCTGGGATGACACAGCGCACGCTGGAACTCCCTCGCATGCACCATATTTATCCTAATCAACATTGGGAAGTTAGCCGGTGATCTGGTCATTATTTCACTGGGGCTATGCTGCGTAGAAAATGGGCTGGATTGTCCCGTCCCCCAGCCACACGTTTCTCAACGGCGCACTGTTCGCTGGCAGCCGGATTCTATACTCCTGCTGTTTTTCAATGTGTTAGCCCATTGAAATCACCCCACGCTGCCGGAAACCTGCGGGAACAAGGAATCCCAACGGCCGGAGAATTCCAGCCAATATAATAGGTTTTATTAATCCTAACGAGGCAATATTCAGAATTGGAATGCTATATTAGTAATTTTTATTAGGGTATTAGCTACCTTACTTCTCTCAAACGTTTACATTTCTGTGCATGTACATGAGTTCTCCTTTCACTCTAATGAATTATTGTTGGGTTTCTTGTGTTCGCAGGAAATTTTGTGGACAGAAATTTGTGCAGAGAAGCTATCTATCCAGTCCCGGTATTATGTGAAGTACCATGCCCAAAAGACTGTGTTCTTAGCAAATGGTCAGAATGGTCATCATGCTCATATACCTGCTCTGGGAAGACCACCGAGGGCAAACAGATGCGTGCACGCTCAATTCTGGCATATGCAGCTGAAGGTATGATTACCAATCAGTCAAATTCTCTTGTACTCTTTTGGTGAAAAGAACAAATAATTAGTAGCTTTAGTGTCATCTGTTTATTTTCCAATTGCTTGGTATCTCAATAATTTTGAATAATTTAGAGAATTCTTAGGTCGACTGAGGTACATTACTAACTATAATTTAGAACAACTCATCAGGGATTCCTGTGACGAACAAATATATAGTTACGACTAATTGTTTATCTTAATGTTCAGTTTTATCCTGAGAATCCAGCAAGTTATGATTGTCAAGTCACCTGATATGTCTGTAAATGTTTTTTACATCATGTACATCATGTAAATGTTTTGACACACAGCAAATGATGATTGTCAAAGCAATGGTAGATTACTTTTTTTCTGTTGTGTTATCTGTTATAAGCCCATGCTGTCTAGCAGGTGCTGAAAAGCTACTTACTGGCAAATTTGTTCAATTACATTTACTGTCCAAAAGCAGCAGGGCATGTCATGATTTAATGCGCTAAGGGTCATTGACCCCAGCTGTGTCTATTGTTTCTTCAGCCATTGAATATTTGGCACAATTTAATTTCAGATGAAAAACTGTTGCTATACTGACTACTATGAATTTTATGAGCTATATTGTCTATGCATATTAAATAAACATAAACATAATTCCTTTATCATGAAGAAACAAACATATATTGCAATGCAATATTTTGATTCTTCTGACCCCACTATCATTATCACTCTTCTGAATTTTCCTTCTAGATGACAGTTCCTTCATGCGCACACACCATACTTGACTGAAAATGATAATTGATTTCTTATCTAGAACTGTAGCTATAATATTTCATACCTACTCACAAGTAAATATGTGAATGATTTGGGATTGCTTTTCTCATTGGCTTCAGAACTCCGACATTAGGCCAAATGGACAATCGGCAGTGCAATCTTGCAGGAAGAGACTGATTGGCCATCATGTTAAGGACACCGCCTAGCTCCCAATGGCTGGAGGCTCAATCAGAGGACTGGCCACTCTGCTACCTCTACAAACCCATTGGGACAGTGGACATTGCTGAGGCAGGTTGGCAACTGCAAGAGTGCCTTAACAGGAATGCCCCTTTGCTGGCAAATGCAGAAGAACTGTATTGAAGACTCCTGATGTCAGTAGGGACATCAGGGTGAAGGCAAAACACCTCAGCAGGATCAAATACGATTGCAGTTGCAGTCTTTTATCCAAACTGCCTTGCCATTGGAGCTTGAGCCCCCCCACTTGCCACGGGAAGGCAGCTTCTAATGAATTGGCCATCTCCTTGTGTGAGGAGGAACCACTCTGCCATTGGCAAAGTCCTGGTAATGCAGAAAAATCACTGTCCAACTGAGTGGAGTGGGCAATCAAACTTGTTACCAGGCCGACCTTGGAAAAGCTTTCTGGAGGAAAGAATGTGATAGGGCGCCATCCAGCCAGAGTGTATCCCGATTTTCTCAGGTCCCCTGCTTTCAATCCTAACTACATGGGGCTGGGAAAATCAAGTGTGGATAATTTATGTGTGCAAGTGTATAATAATAATAATCTTTATTGTCACAAGTAGACTGTCATTAACACTACAATGAAGTTACTGTGAAAAGCCACTTGTTGCCACATTCCGGCGCCTGTTCGGGTACACAAAGGGAGAATTCAGAATGTCCAAATTACCTAACAAGCACATCTTTCAGGACTTGTGGGAGGAAACAGGAGCACCTGGAGCAAGCCCACACAGACACAGGGAGAACATGCAGACTCCACACAGACAGTGACCAAAGCCGGGAATCGAACCTGGGACCCTAGAGCTGTGAAGCAACAGTGTTAACCACTGTGCTATCATGCTGCCCATGATCTCCTCTCTTTGGAAGTGCAGAAGATGACCATTTGGCCTATTGAGTCTGCAGTGAGCCTCCAAAAGAGCACTCTACCCAGGCCCACTCCCCTGCCCTATCCCCATAACCATTGACCATGGCCAATCCATCTAATCTGCCCATTTTTGGACATGAAGGGACAATCTAACATGGCCAATCCACCTAATCTGCACATCTTTGGACGATAAGGGATAATCTAGCATGGCCAATCATCCTAACCTGCATATCTTTCACACTGTGGAAGAAACAGGATCACCTGGAGGAAGCCCAAACAGACATTGGGAGAAGTGCAAAATCCACACAAGACAGTCGCCCATGGCAGGAATCAAACCTGGGTCCGTGGCACTATGAGGCAGCAGTGCTAGCCTCTGCGCTGCTCTAGATGTCATCAATCTGTTTCTCCAGTTCTCCTATTTACAGTATGATAAATCCATGTAATACCAGTCAATAATAGCCACAAAATACAACAATTTTGCAAATAGAAAAGTCTAGTGAACTCTGGTAGCAGAAGTAAACTGCCAAGCTTGTTTGTTTCTTTAAGTGATTTATTGCATTGAAATCATAAACAACTATTCACAAAAATAACTAAAAGGACTTTTGAAATTAATATATTACATATGAACAGAAGAAATAGGAGCAAGAGAAGACCATACAACCCGTCAAGCTCCAACATCTGAGATGATCGTGGTGCCTGATCTTGGGCTTCAACTCCACTTTCTCACCTGCACCTCATATCTCTTAGTTCCCTGAGAGACCAAAATTTGTCTACTCCAACCTTATGCATATTTAATGATGGAAAATCCACAACCCTCTGGTGTGGAGAAGTCCAAAAGATTCACAACCCTTTGACCGAAGAAATTTCTCCTCACATCAGTTCTGAATGATAACCCCTTTTCCTGAAACTATGCTCCCTTGCTCTGGATTTCCCAGCCAAGGGAAGCAACTTCTCATTATCTACCCTGTCAAGTTTCTTCATAATCTTGAATGCGGTCATCACTCATTCTTCTAAACTCAAGAGTATTTAGCCCCAATTTACTCAGGCTGTCATTGCAGGGCAAGCCTTTTATCCCAGGGACCAAGCAAATTAACTTCCACCGTATTGCCTCCAATGCAAGTATATCCTTCCTTAAATATGGAGACCAAAACTACACATGCTGTTCAGATATAGTCTCACTAAAGCACTGTATAATTTCAGCAAGACTTCTTTATTCTTTTACTTGAATCCCCTTTCAATAAAGGTCAACATATCAGTTGCTTGCCTAATTGCTTGCTGTATCCACATGCTCACTTTTTGTGTTCCTCGTATGAGTACACCACAAGTCTGTCTGAACAGCAACATTTATGTGTTTTAAGCCTTTAAAAAATATATTTTTCTATTCCTATAACCGAAGTGAATAATCTCACACTTTTCCACAATATACTCCACCTGTCACTTTGTTGCCCAGCTACATAACCTCTTTGCAACTCTTTGGTGTCTTCCTCACAATTTTCATTCTCATTTAGCTTTATATCATCAGCAAATGTAGATACATTGCTCTCTGTCTCTCTGAGTCACAGGCCCCAGCACTGAGAACAGCAGAACCACATAAAATCAAGAATCAGTGTACTACCCTGATGTGAACGAATAGTTATTTGTTTAGTTTTATGCTGGCGAAATTCCTGTTGAATTTTTTTAAAGATCAGAGCCATATCATTTAAGTGTGAAGACTGCAAGAATGTTTTTGAAGACCATGACATATTATTTTTGTATTGTTTGTTTTTGAACAGGAGCAGCACAGTGTCCAAACAGCAGTGCCTTACAGGAAGTACGCAGCTGTAATGAGCATCCTTGTACTGTATATCACTGGCAGGCTGGTCACTGGGGTCCTTGCATTGAAGACTCGTCTGTAGCTACTCTTAATTCAAGCACCAGCTGGAGCGGTGAGGCAACCTGTGCTGTGGGAATGCAAACTAGAAAGGTTATGTGTGTGAGAGTCAACGTGGGACAAGTGGGACCAAAAAAGTAAAGGCATAGTAATTGCTCAATAAAACTGTGATAATATTTGCTTTGGGTTAAAGAAAGCTATCTAAAGTTATATTTGCTATTATTGACTGAAGTGTTCACATAGTATAATAATGTTAAAATAATTCCATGGTACGATGCCACCTAGTTTCAGGAGAATTCAGATGTTAGAAATGCTGAAATTTCTTATCCCATTTCAGGTGGGAAATCCAGACCATAAAATATTTGTTGTGTTGAAGCACAGAGATGCATTGTGTGAAGATCAGTAAAGGAAATTGTGTGGACGGTAGTTTAATGGAAATTAGATCAAGAAAGCTGGAGGTGGATCTCCTGCATGGGTGAGCTCTGAGAGGACATGGAGAGAGATTAGCCAGAAGCTAAAGAGAGATCACATTGAGCTACACCAAACAAGATTCTTGAGGGAGGTTAGATTTATTTGGCTAGAGGGAGGAAAGAAGTATTGGAGACTGCTGAATGAATATTCTCAATCTTGGTAACAAAGAATCTTTGAACCTTTTTGCTCTTATTGGAAATTAGGTTGGAGGAAAAAAAGTTGAAGATGGTTGGAAGTGGAGAAAATAAGCAGTTGGTTACCTTTACTCTGTTAAAACCATCCCCAACTCCAAGATCAACTGGAGAGCCAAATTAGTCCCCAATACGCTTGATGTAGTCCAGCCAGAATAGTTGCAGAGTAAGCTTCAGGCCTCTATGCCTTCCAAACCTCCTACACCCAATCATAATCTTCTAATACCCGGCAATACCCTTCTTGGAAATGGTTAACTCTTGTTGTATTTTCTGTTTCTTATTTCTGTGAAGTGATGGAGCTTAATTTAATCTAAGATTTAGGGGTATAGCACTGGTTTGCCACTGATATACCACCAGTATAGCATTGGTATACCACTGGTTTAGCAGTGGTATAATCAGATAAAGTCAGTATGGATTTATGAAAGGAAAATCATGCTTGACAAATCAACTGGAATTCTTTGAAGGTGTAGCAAGTAGAGTTGACTAGGAAGATCCGGTGGATGTGGTTTATTTAGACTTTCAGAAGACTTTGTACAAGTTTTCACGAGGCAGATTACTAAGTAAAGTTAAAGTTCATGGGATTGCGGGTAGTGTCATGAGATGGATAGAAAGCTGGTTAGCAGACAGGAAGCAAAAAGTTGGAATACATGGATCTTTTTCTGATTGGCAGGCTGTGACTAGTTGGGTACCGCAGGGATCTGTGCTAGGATCCCAACTGTTCACATTATATATCAATGATTTGCAGCATGGGCAAGCTGGGTTGAAGGGCCTGTTTCCATGCCGTAAACATCTATGACTCTATAACTAAAAGTAGTATTTCCATATTTGAAGATGATACAAAGTTAGTGGGAGGGTGAACTGTGAGGAGGATGCATAGATGCTTCATCGGGATTTGGACAGGCCGAATGAGTGGGCATATGCATGACAGATGCGGTATAACGTGGATAAATGTGAGGTTATCAATTTGGGAGTAAAAATAGGAAGGCAGATTATTAATTGAATTTGTGTCTATTGAGAGAGGTGGATACTCAACAAGACCTTGGTGTTTTTGTGCACCAATAACTGAAAGTAAGCATGCAGGTACAGCAAGCAGTGAAGAAGGCAAATGGTATGTTGGCCTTCATAGCGGGAAGATTTGATTATTGCAATAGGGAAGTTTTATTCAATAGTATAGGGCATTGGTGAGGCCACACCTGGTGTATTATGTGCAGTTTTGGTGTCCTTATCTGAGGAAGGATATTCAGGCTATGGAGGGAGTGCAGCGAAGGTTTAACAGGCTGATTTTTGGGATGGCAGGACTGTCATATGAGGAGAGATTAAATTGGTAAGGATTATTGGAGTTTAGAAGAGTGAGGGGGAATCTCATAGAAACTTATAGAATTCTAACAGGCGTAGACAGGGCAGATTATGAAACAATATTCCCGACGGTGGGGGAGTCCAGAACTAGGGTTCAAAGTTTGAGGATGAGGGCTAAACCTTTTAGGACTGAGGTGAGGAGAAATTTCTTCACCCAGAGAATGGTGAATCTATGAAATTTACTACCACAAAAAGTAGTTGAGGTGAAAATATTGTGTAATTTCAAGAAGGAATTGGATATAGCTCTTGGGACTAAAGGGATCAAGGGATAAGGGGGGAAGGCGGGATCAGGGAATTGAACTTGATGATCAACCACAATCATAATGAATGGCACAGCAGGCTTGAAGGGCCGATTGGCTTCCTCCTGCTTTTATTTTTTATGTTTCTATGTAGTTGTTCCAAAGGTATAAAACATTCATGTCGTTTGTGAAAAGCAGTCATTCGAAAGCTTGTGGTACTTCTTTTTCAACTTCTGAAAACAGAGTACTGTTAAGAATACAGTACTTCAGAGAACTGACTAGCTGGAATAAAACATATAACTGTGTGTGCTTTATGTTAATTGTGTCCACACAGAATAACTGCTGTGAGCCTGATGAATTTGGCTTTTTGAACATATTTATACCTCATTAAGTAGGTTATTGAAAATCATGATGAGAGAAGATATAATGAAGCACCCTGTATTATTAAATCTGTTTTTGTAAAGAAGACAGTTGGGAGTCTAAGATTCTGGGAGCTGTTCCCTAGAAAACAGTACTATTAATCTTAAAACATAGGCAGTCTTAAAAATTATATAAGAAGTCATTGAGAGTGTTCTATATTCTCCTTCACTTTCTATATTCTCCTCCACTTCCCACCAAGAGAAAAACATCTCAATCATAACCATAATTTCTAGTTCTAATTAGATATGTTATGAAGATTACTTTTCTGGAAATGCTGTAATTCAATTACATTTTTTATTCCTTAACGTGTCATTAGTACAATGGTTTACAGTAATTATGAAATAGAGTACTAATATGGTTTATGTGTTGCAATATAAAGTGCAATGACATTGTGATATTGGTAGTTCTAACTAATCTTTCATTTATACAACATTAACTTAAAATAATTTATTCAATTTTAATATGTGTATTTACCTCTTACAGTTGGATTGTAGTCAATGGTTACTTGCGAATAAATGTGTATTGGGTTTCACTTATATCCCGAGCTGTGTATGAAAGTCATTAATTGTGCAATGTGAAGACCTGGTCACCTAAAAGTGGCTGGAGTTTCTGACTATGGGCGTGATTTACCGGCCACCTCCAGCCGGAATTGGAATGGAATGCGGCCAGTAGATGCCGGGAGAGGTCTCACATGAGGTATTCCTGAAGGTCACCACATGAGATCTCGCAAGACGTTGCAATCTGGATACCGCCCACAATGGGCAGGACCCAGACTTGCAGCATACTCACTTAACCTTGCCAATGCCAGATGGAACCAGCACCTGGGATCTATCAACCTCGCCGAGGAGACTCCAGCGTGATGCCGTTCAGCACTGGTCCCCACAAACAGGGACCAGGCTGAACGGCACTTAGGGGGAGGGGGTTCTCCCAGGTGATCGAGAGCTCCGAGTGATTGGCCTCTAGGTAGGGTGAAACCCTGGCACTGCTGATGCCACCTGGGAACCCTGGCAGTGCCACTTGGGCACCCTAGCAGTGCCACCAGGTACCAGTCTGGCAGTGGCAAGGTACCTGCGGCATTTTGCCTTTCCGGGAAGCAGGGCCAGGAGTGCCCTGCCTGTGTGAGGTGGAGTCCGGGGTGCTCGTGGACCCCCCAACAGATGAGTTGGGCTGTGAGTGGTCCCAGCATCACGTCAGGGAGGTTGAGTGATCGAGGCATTATTTAAGAATGACATCCCAATCTTAGGAAATTACGCTAAATGCAGCCTTGAGGGGAGTTGAGCTGCATGTTAACATAGTGATTAGCGCTGTTGCTTCACAGCGTCAGCGTCCCAGGTTCAATTCCCACATGGGTCACTGTGCGTATTCTGCACGTTCTCCCCGTGTCTGCGTGGGTTTCCTCTGGGTGCTCCGGTTTCCTCCGAATCCTGGAAGATGTGCTTGTTAGATGACTTGGACATTCTGAATTCTCCCTCCATGTACCCAAACAGGTGCCGGATTTTGGCACCTAGGGAATGTTCACAGTAACTTCATTGCAGTGTTAATGTAAGCCTACTTGTGACAATAATAAAGATTATTATTATTAAAACACAACAGAGTGCCTTTAGATAGTGGGGTCATTCACAGTGCTACAAGTGCCAGGAACGAGCCCTCTAATCTCACCAGAACGGACTCTTTTTTTTTGTTAGATCTCACCCTATGTTGAATTAATATTAACTTATTGTCTCCATTTAGTCCCACATTCTATTCAGCTTTGTTGATTATTTTCAAATTTCTTCTGGTTCTGTTCTGCTTAACGGGATAGAGTAGGTCTGTGTCTGTTTTAAGAATAGTCTTCATTTTTCATTGTATACACTGGCGGCCAAAATAAATTACTGGTGAAGCAAAAGGAAAGACAAGAAGAGGAATAAAGGGTTTAAGGTTAATATCCTGGAGGAGATTATAGGGATATGCAGGGATTTAAACAGAAGGATGATTATTTCAAATTTCTGGCATAGGGGACTGAAAGCCATGGTACATTAGCAAGGAATGGTAATGTGCAAGTGAGATTTAGTACACGATACAGGAGCAGAGTTTTGGCTCAGTTCCTGAAATTTGCCTTTTAGCTGTTCTTCAAATAATTTTATAAAACAGCCAAGCTAACCACATATGTTTATTTTCATTGTATGTATGTATGCTGATTTTAATGCTTCCGAAATATTTATTTATAAACAAAAATACTAGTTGTCAGTCTGCAAATTCCTGCGTCCAGTAGTAATATCTGCCATTTCACTGAGATGTATGTAAGTGATACCCAAATTACTGAAGTTGGAGAATTGTTAGCCTCTGTGATGTTCCCCTTCATGATGGAATAGAACAAACATACAGGGCGCGATTCTCCCAAAACGGGAGAAATCGTAAAGCTGGCGTCAAACCCGGGCGGGTTTGACGCCAGCGCGCCCCTTCCCGACCGGGAACCGATTCTGGTCCCCGGTCGGGGCTAGCAGCCCGACGCCGTAGGCTCCGGCATTAGGCTTGCCGGAGTTAGCGCCGGCTGACGCGTCATATGACGTCAGCCGCGCATGCGCGGATTGGAAGACTCCAACCCGCGCATGCGCGGATGACGTCATCGCGTATTTGTGCGAAACCCGCGCATGCGCGGGCCGGGTTGCCCCTCAGCCGCCCCGCGAATGGATACTGCGGGGCGGCGGAAGGAGAAAGAGTGCGCGGGCATCGGGCCCGCTGCCCGCGATCGGTGCCCACCGATTGCAGGCCCATGGCACCCTTGGCACGGCCGTGGTACTGCCGTGCCAATTGGTGCCATGGTTATGAAAAGCGAGTTTGTGACGCCGTTTTTACGAACGGCCAGACCAGGTGTGTTTGCCGTTCGTAAAAACGGCGTAAAGGGCTGGGACTTCGGCCCATCGAACAGCTGTGAATCGCTGCCGGCCGTAAAAAAACGGCGGCAGCGATTCGGGTCGGGAGTTGGGCGGTGGGGGAGAATAGCGGGAGGGCGGGAAAAATGTCGGGAAGGCCCTCCCGCTATTCTCCGACCCGTCATGGGGGTCGGAGAATTTCGCCCACAGTTTCCAGATCATCCAAGACAAGGTTCACTTTTAGAAACTAATTATTGAAAAAGAGTTAGCTCCAAAAGAAAACTGGAGCTGCAACAAAAATTACCTCTTTACTCTTAGCAAGTAGCTCTTATCAAGAATTAAATGTCATTATGAATGTTTTAGTTTAACTTAGTTCTCTCAAAGGGTGAGCAGTATTATCCCGATGGAGAAACGAATAATAATTCCATACAGAAAGAGTATTTAACATCAACAGCTAAAAATTAGTGAAATGTTACAATGTCAATCCCACACGTACAAAGCACGCTCACAATAAAATGATTAATTTTCATCTGCTTATTTTCTACTTCCCCTTTAAAAATTGAAATCTGTTAGATAAAAGCACTTGTGAAAGATGAATGCCGGTCATGTTCTCATGATAGCTAATGGGCTTATTTCAACGTCATGGAAAAACAAACTATTCATCTGTCACCAGTGACTTCTCTCTTCATGCCAGATTAGTTTGAAATGACACTAGACAAATTTGAAACACACGCTGCTCCTGTTTTCGTAAAGATGCAGTGGCCTTTAATCTTTCATGAGGTTCACACAGATCAAATTGTCTAAGGAGCATTGAAGGGTCAAATTATTCAAGAAGAAGAACTGCAACTGTATCTTCATCCTTCCTGTTAACCAAGCTCGTTTTTGTTCTAAACATAAATTAAACAGAGACACGTGTCATGAAATCTGCAAAGACAAAATATGAAGCTTCTTAAACTCTCTTGTTAAATAGGGATTATCATTGTATGATCAAATCAATAAGAAAACACTATAGGCTTTATCTAGCTTCATGCAACTCTGTTGAAAAACACTTCACTTCACATAATTTGATTTTTGAATGCTTTGCAGTTCAAGCAATTTTCCAATCCTGCCATAATGGGTTTCCCGACAGCGGATGCGGCAGGCCATTCCAACATCCATTGACTTCAGGGGGACAGGAAGTTCCCGCCAGTGGGAGGGGCCGGAACTTTTCAGTGAGAGTCACTATTAAACTGAAAGAGAGATAATTGTGTATTAATACCGATTTTAAAAAACAATTGCCAATGCAATTCTGATGTTTGTGTTCCAGGGAGGCATAGTCACATTTTTTAAAATTGTAACTAAGGGAATTAATTTATTTTGGTTAACAAAAGTGCATATAATTCCCCTGTGTTCTTCCTTAATCCCATCATTAAACTGTTTAAAATAAACAGCAATGGAAAATGTTACAAATGTCTTAAACAGTAACAACTTATATATTATGCCTCATGTTGAAAAACACCTCAGTGAATTTTGAGGGATTACTCAATTTATTTTGAAAAGTAACCCCCTCCATCAATGCAACAGAGGAATATTATATGAACTCATTACCCATACATGTTGGCAATCATTTTGACTTTTAAAGAAGCATTTATTTCCAGTTATAAAAGTGAGCTCTAACCGTAAAGTACAGTTGCAGAAATAATCCCTTGCTATTGAAGGACAAATATATTTTGTGCAATCATTATACCTTTCATAGTTAATTTATCTAGGTAGTCTGCCTAAACTTATTGAATGAACACAGTGAAAAGTAACAATACATATCTCCAAAATAAACATGATTGTATAGTGAAAATAATTACTATGGGCTGTGTTTATAATTGAAACTGAGTAATGGCTTTGTTGGTAAAGTGTTGTTTTTGTCTGACACGTTTTGCAGGCTTCCTGTCATTTTTTTTGTTACCTTTTAGTGGCTGAAGTGAAATACTCCAGATAGCCAAATGTTCACTAGTTAGTTCATAACCAGCAAGAACCTTCTTAATCCATTTCATTTTACAATGTACAGCCTTCTCATAGGGAGTAGCCACCTGAATGCCTGACTCAATAGAACAACACATCTTCGGCAGGTAAAAGCCCATTTTCTACAGCTGACAGGATTACAATAGGCTTGTGACATTACCAAAACACGACATTTGAGATCTATTTCCACACCGAATTCTAGTAAGAGCTCATGAAGACAAAATATCTGTGTGATTAATTTCAGTTTTGATTGAAGGAACTGTGTTATCCCACATTCAATTTTGCATGACGAAGAGCAAACATAGATACATGTTGTTACATCACTTTTTTTGTCATATTGTACATTGATAGGAAGGCCAACTACAGCAAATGCTCAAAGTAAATAACAGAGTGTTAATAAAGATCAATGGGAACAGTCTAATAAAACGGTGGGCACCCTGCAGCTTGGGGGCCACATGCAGTCCATCTGGGTTCTGAACGCGACCCACGAGACATTTTGTTACCTGTTGCACACGTGCAGGATTGCCACATTCTGCTGATTGCCACATTCTGCTAACTTGTTATGAAATATTCGGCATGTGTTTAATATATTTAGGGCGAGATTCTCCGCAAATGCGGAGAATCGTAAAGGCTGCCGTGGAACAGGCCGTGACCCACGGCAGCCTTCATGCCCACTTCCGGGGCCGATTCTCCCCCCCCCCCTGGGCGGGGCTAGGAGCGCGGCCCCGTGCGTCACGGCGGCGCGGGCTTGACGACGGTCGTCAAGGCCGCACGTCAAGCGCCACGCCGACTGACATGGCCGATGACGTCGTCCGCGCATGCGCAGGTTGGACAACGCCAACCCACGCATGCGCAGTATGCGTCTTTTCCCTCAGCCGCCCCGCAAGACGTGGCAGCTTGATCTTGCGGGGTGGCGGAGGGAAACTAGTGCGTCCGTTACGGATGCATGGCCCCCTTGGCACGGCCGTGGTACTGCCGTGCCAATCGGGCCCCCAGATGCCCCAAACGGGCACCTGGCACCCGTTTCACGATGGCAGCGAGCAGGTGTGTTTGCTGCCGTGTTGAAACGGGCGCGAAGGCCCGGCCGCTCTGCCCATCGGCCTCGGAGAATCGCCGATAGCGATGATTCGTGGCGTGGGTCGGGCGTGGGGGGGGGGGGGGAGAATAGCGGGAGGGCGTGAAAAATGTCGGGAGGCCCTCCCGCTATTCTCCCACCCGGCGTGGGGGGCGGAGAATCGCGCCCTTAATCTTTTGCATTGGGTCATGGTCAGTGAACAAACCTGATCTCGTGCGTCCCACTGAGATGAAGGAGGGCTACTCATGCTGCCCACTCACTAGGTTGCCCACCACTGGTCTAATCTGTAGCAAACAACAGGTCTACTTTGTTGCACAATATTTGTGAACCAGAAGAAACCTTGCTGTGGTACTTTTCTCATGACAGAAACTTTCATGGTTCGGGGTAAGAAATGTTAGGAAAGAAAAGATTTCTACTTACAGCACATTTATAGCATATGAATGGACATTGTGTATTTCATTTCGTTCAAAAAAGTATTTAAATCATCATTGTATTTGGTATTTTTAAATTAAGAATATGCAAAAATATACAGGACTGACAATTCAATTTGAAAATATTGATACCGTGACTCTAATGAACATCTAACAAAATAATTGTTCTTTTTTCAGGTGCCCTGAAACTGTACGACCAGACACAGTGAGACCATGTCTCCTACCATGTAGAAAAGACTGCATTGTAACATCTTATAGTCAATGGACACTTTGTCATTCATCATGCAATGAAGGTGAGAAATGAGGGGCGGGATTCTCCCCTACCCGGCGAGGCGGGGGTCCCGGCGGGACGGAGTGGCGTAATCTTCCGCACCTTCAGGGGCTAGGCCCGCCCCGGATGGTTGGCACCCCGGCGGGAAATGGGCTTGGTGCCACGGCAACAGGCGCCAAAGGGCCTCCGCCGGCTGGCGCGAGTTGGCGCATGCGCGGGAGCGGGAGCGCGTGCTGGCATCATCCCCGAGCATTTGCAGAGGGATTCGCTTCTGCACCAGGAATGGCGGAGGACCACGGCCTATGGTGCGGAATAATAGAATGCCCCCACGGCACAGGTCTGTCCGCGGATCGGTCGGCCCCGACCACGGGCCAGGCCACCATGGGGGCACCTTCCGGGGCCAAATCCCCCCGCGACCCCCCAAGAATCCCGGGGCCCGCCTGCACCACCAGGTCCCGCCAGTAAGGGACCTACTCTAATTTATGCCGGCGGGACTGGCAAAGAACGGGTGGGGCTTCAGCCCATCGCAGGCCGGAGAATTCGGTCAGCCCCGGGGCCAATTGTGTCGCGCCAGACCCCGCCATTCTCCGAGGTGGGCGGCGTGATTCACGCCGGGGCAATTTGTGGGTGGGGGCGGGAGAATTAAGAGGACGGCGGGGGCGGGATTCACTCCGTCCCCCGGCGATTCTCCCACCCGGCGGGGGGTCGGAGAAACCCGCCCTAGATGTTTCACACTTATACGGAGGTTTCATAGCTCCTGTACCCCAATTCAATAATGTGCAAATTCATTGCTGAAGCCCAGAGTTAAACTCCTAGTTCCTGATGAGAATATGTCATGTGAGGGGTTAAAATATCAGAAGCATAGCAGGTAATGTCTCTGCATAATTTTAGCAATGTGTATGATCCTTGCCCAAGGTAGGCAAGGGCTTCCTTGGAGTGAAAAAGAGTCTACTGACGTAATTCAGTATTTAAGAGGGCTGCACTATCAATGCCCATTTTCTCCAGCTGACAGGATTACAGTGGGCTTGTGACATTACCAAAACACAACAGTTGAGATCTATTTCCACATCTTTCAGCTGAGATGATAACCCCATGTCTCTTCTGCCCTCTTAAGTGGATGTGAAAATCCCATGACACTATTTTGAAGATGAATAGAGGAGAAATCCTGAGTGGGCAATATTTATCCCACAAAACACATTGTAAAAACAGATGAGCTGGTCGTTATCACCATTCTGTTGGTAAGAGCTCACTGTGGGCAACTTGGCTACAGTGCCCCCAGGTCACTGACCATGTGGAGTTTTCACATTCTCCCCGTGTCTCACCACCACAACCTAAAAAGATGCGTAGGGGATAGGTGAATTGGCCACGCTAAATTGCCCCTTAATTGGGAAAAAAAGAATTGGGTACTCTCAATTTATTAAAAAAAAACTTGGCTCCAGTGCTTCCTCGTTACAATGGTGACTATGCTTCAAAATGTACTCCTTGAATGTAAAGCACTTTGGGACCCTGCAGTCCTGAAAGGCACTACTATATAAATGCAAGTCTTTTATCACAAATCTGAAATTCAGGTACACAGATCAATGACATCATTTCAGTGAGTACAGAGGAAGACTATAGGCAGAATTTTCCATGTTTTCTTCTAAATGCTGGCTATGGCAAGAAAAGCAATGTGCAGCTCACTGGCAGCAGAGCAGGCCTTTTTCACCATATTGTCCAGCATTCAGAAGAAAGAAATCCCGGAAGGGGTGTCCCACACCCTCATACTGGTGGGCAAGGCCTTAAAGAGCCGGTAACGTCAGCTTAGAGGACACCCTTTCGGTACTATTTCCTGACACTCTTCCCTCGTACTTCCCAGGGTCCTTCTCACCCTGGGAACTGTATTTATCTGTGCGCTCCCAAAGGATTCTCTTTGCCTTGTTCACATTTTTAAAAACCTGTTGTAAACTTCACCAACGTGATGTGACATCGGAGAGGGGGAGATCCTAATGTGGGGGAAATGATACAGCAGGGAACTCCACTAATGAGATTTAATTGAGATTCCCAACCTTCCTAGATGAGCACTTCATTGCATAAATGACGGGGTGGGGGGGTGATACAATCGTGTCTCAACTTCTCATTGGCCAGATTCGTGATTTTCGCCTCTTGTGGGATTTTACTCGAGCATTACCATTTGCCACAGGCGCAAAATTCCAGCCTCTTTATTATTTATTATTAATTAATACTGCACATGTACATAGATATTCTTCAAATATCTTTAATATTCTTTAAAAAAAGCTTGCTTTCTGTTTTAAATGGAATTGTCATTAAGATTTAATTCTGAAGAACTGCCTTGATTTATAAAATGTGTTCAAAGTATTGCATACATGTTCAACCCTTTCAAGCCATCAGTCATTCTCCTGATTTTCTCTTTGTGTTTTCTGAGCAGCACCCTTTCATGCTAATTTATCTCATTTAACTGTTTTTCTATCTTTTATCTTTATATGGGTGATTGACTTTTCATTTCCTAAATGAAGCATGCAGAAAACATTCTTTCATCATGACACTACACTCATTAGACCAACATGCTACAGTCCTTACATTTTAGAGCTGTCACAGACCTTTTCCACTTTATACAGGCTTCAGTAATCAAATCATATTTCCTTATGATGATAATCTGATTAAATACACCCATTTAAAAAAAGCGGATTTAACTTTTTAAAATTCTATTCAAATCAGCAGAAACTTTAAACTTGAGTCACTGATTCTATAACTAGTGCCATTTTTATTCATTTTGAGCAAATGTGATCTAAATAGTGGGCGAGATTCAACAAAAGAAAGGTTAAAGTTCTGTTTTGCATGCATTTAGTGGGGTATTTGTTGGCAGCTGCAGTGTTGTTTGGCCTCGGATAGTTCCTTCCCAACAAGGCAAGACTGAGGCAGCTGTCCTGCACTTGGAAGACTTCCCCAATCTCTAGTTCCCCCACCTTTTCAGCCCCCTGCCAGCATTCAGGTCCATTCCCCCCCCCCCCCCCCCCCCCTCCAAAACAACCCCCTAGAGTCGCAACATGTTCTCGGGCCTTCAGGTCCCCTCCCTCATGCCAGCTCTTCTCAGAAAGGCCGAGCCTTTCCCCCGAGCCTGACCCCTGCCATTGAAAACCAGCACCATGGCACTGCCAGCCTGGTACCCTGGCAGTGACCCTGCTTGCCTGGAAATGCCACCCACGTATCCGAAGATGCCAGGGAGAATGCCAGGGTGCCATCATGCCCAGCCCCAGACCACCCGGGGGCCTCTATATGCCTGCGAGACCTCTCGAGGTGCCGTCATGCCTGGTGTGATCCAGTACAGAACAGCTCCCGGTTGAGGCCTTGCAGGTGGGGCCGTTGAATCCCGGGCGCCAGGGGAATCCAGCGACCACATATTTAGATGAGCTGAGTGGCTCAGTTAAATATGCATTTCTGGATCTCGCCCAACAAGAGCGAGATCCAGATCGTGCCGGGCCTCAGGAGTCTGGTAACTCTCCTAAGGTTTTTTTCCCCGCACGAGGACTGAGTTTGGCCTCTCCTGGGATTCAACCGCTGTTTTCTGACTCCAAGGCGGGCGTGGTGATGTCATTGAATCATACCCAGTATTTTGTATTTGTGTCTACTTTATTATGTGCTGCTTTATGCAATCTGATCAGCTTACTCATACATTTCTTCTGCTATTCCTCCTCATGTTTTTAAATTCCTTTCACTTGTGTCAACATGAAAATAATTACAATTTGGGACACTGGGAATAATGAGCTAAAAATCAGACCCCTTTGTGTGCCTTTATATGGGTGTTATAGATTTATAACATGGGGCAATTTGGACTCCGATATCGCCCAAAAGACATCTGAGAAAGGTCCTTCATGAAATTGGCTAGAACCAGTTTTCCTGTGTGGCCATTTAAAATAGGCATTAGGCTCCTTAGTCCTGTGAGACCAGTTGGCCCACAGTATCATAATCATCTAGGGGGATTTAAGGAGAAATACGTAGAAGTTCAATTGGGTGGCATGTGTCATTTCTTAGATATGGGGGGGTGGGGATGGTATTGAGGAGGTGTGGGGGACCCTCTCAGCTGCTAGAGATGCAAGCTCTATGATGGCTGCCTGCTAACCCCCAGCAAAACGGGCTATTGTTGAAGCATCACCCAATGTGTCTCCTGTATGGCTTTTTGCAAATTCTGCACTCGTTTGACTGCGCCGGCTGTAAATAAAGAAAACAAATAGCCGGTGTTGCACCTGTGAGCAGTTTTTCCTGTTTAACGTTTGATGCTTTCCTCTTGTTTGCTTCATTCTGTTTGTGGTCAGTTGACAGTAAAACTTTTGTCGAGGTGCACAGCTGTGGAGCAACGCAACAGGGCAAAAGCCTCGCTGCAACTTGATGCAGTGTGAGCAGAGACCCAATGACATGCTGCAAATGGGTGACAATGCCACGGAGGGCCTGAGCTGACATGATGAGCAGTGATGGAAGGGACTGCTCTCTTTAACCTCAGTCTCTGACTCAACATCAGCTTAACACCATACCTTCACAGAGAGTGAAACTGTGCGATGTGACAATACCACTTTCCTAGTTACTAGCCCTTCGTGACTTTATCGCAGTTCACATTTTTAAAAAATAAATTTAGAATACCCAATTCTGTTTTTTCCAATTAAGGGGCAATTTAGCATGGCCAATCCACCTGCCTTGCACATCTTTGGGTTGTGGGGGTGAGACCCACGCAGACACAGGGAGAATGTGCAAACTCCACACGGACAGTGACCCGGGACCGGGATCAACCCGGATCCTTGGCGCCATGAACACAGTTCACATTCACCACACTGACAAGACCTTGGAAGTGGTGTTAGGTTGGGTGCTTCTCCCACAATCAGGACAACCGCGGTGACGGTGCGACAGATCGCTCCTTGACTCTCCCACGGGTTGTGACCCACACTTTGAAAAACCCTGCAATGTAGCACAGGAAAGAGCCTTTTGGTCCAATGGGACTGTGCTGGATTTTTAAGAGTGCTGTCCAATTAGTCCCATTCCCCTGCTCTTTCCTCATACTTTTCGTTTTCTGGTATATATGCCCAAATTCCTTCTGAAAATTACTGTTGAATTTCCTTTCTCCACCATTTAAAACAGTGCATTCTAATTTCTGACAGCTTGCTGCTTAAAATAAATTTTCATCTCACCTCTGGATCATGATCTCAAATCTGACTTCTCTTGTTACTGACTTCCCTGCCAGTAGAAGCAGTTTTCCCTTACTTTCTCAACCATATGCTCCTGTTGAAAATGGCAATCCGCAAACAAGTGTCTCATTAATTCTCAAAGTGCATATAATCCAAGTCTTGCTTATTAAGCATTGCAATTGTTTCATTACTTCCAGGAGATGATACCGGAACAAAACAATCCCGTCATCGTGTCATCATTCAATTGCCATCAAATGGAGGGCAGGATTGTCCTGACACACTCTTTGAGGAGAAGGACTGTGAAGTGCCTCCTGTCTGCAGTAATTACAGGTAAAAATTCCATCCAATGGCATATAATCTTCGCAGGTCAGAGTCACATTTTGCTCAATTTATACAAATTTCTCTATAGTTTCCATTCAAAAGTTAATACTTTAAAAGCATTCAAAAGTTCTCCCAGTCTCTGCATAAAGGGTACTGAGGGCAAAGAATTATTTGTTTTGATTCCTAGTCTGTGCTGAACTCAGCCAAAGCCGACAGTACACCACCATTGGTCACAAGACTTAGAAACAGGGGAGTGAAGAAATCAGCAAGGATTCCATCTCCTCATTACTGTCAGCTCCCTCTGTTGGAAGTGCTGGATGTACAATTAGGATAGAATTTGACTCAGTCATATGTTGCAATAACCTGCTGGCACTCAGTAACTTGTGTTTTGACATGGAGGATAACCCTATTACCAAAATAATACCACCTTCAGCGAAGCTGTACTCAAATATCAACTAGTGCTTTCTAGGGAGACAAATAGCAAGGGGAGAAGGCTCCTTGAACACCTCCATGCTCAACTGTGGCAGTCCAGCATCTGAGCCGAAAAGACAAAGCATTTGCAACTACCTTCAGCCGAAAGTACTGACCGAGTCTCAGTTTCAGAAAGGTGAAGTTCTCACCATCACAGATGTAAATCTTCAGTCAATTTAATTCACTCCACGTGATATCAAGAAAACAGCTGAATGCATTGACTACAGCAAAGGCTATGGGGCCTGAGAATACCCTGGTTGTACTGTCGAAGACTTGCGCTCCTGAACTATCTGAAGCCCTAGAAAGCTGTTTCAATACAGCTACAACACAGGCATCCTTGTGACAAAGTAGAAATTGCGAGTAATGTCCTGCCCACAAAAAACAGAACAAATCCAATCTTCTGAAGTCTACTCTCATTCATTAACAAAGTGATGGAAGGTGTCATTGATAGGGTTATCAAGGGGCACTTGCTCAACAATACCTGCTTACGGATGCTGAGTTTTCGTTCAGCCAGAACCACTGGGCTCCAGACTGCATTACACCCATGGTCCAAACATGAGCAAAGCAGTTAAATTCCAGAGATAAGGGGCGGAATTCTCTCACCCCCGCGAGGGGGGGTCGGAGAATCGCCCGGGTCTGGCGTCAATCCTGCAACCGCCGTGTCCTGAATTCTCCACCCCCTGAGATTCGGCAGGGGCGGGAATCGCGCCGCGCATTACGGCAGGCCCCCCGCGGCGATTCTCCGGCCCATGATGGGCCGAAGTCCCACCGCTGACAGGCCTCTCTCGCCGGCGTTGTTTAAACCACCTACCTGACCGGAGGGATTGGCGGCGCGGGTGGGCTCCAGGGTCCTGGGGTGGGGGGGGGGGGGGGGCGCGGTGATCTGACCCTGGGGAGCGCCCCCATGGTGGCCTGGCCCGCGATTGGGGCCCACTGATTGGGGCGGGCAGGCCTGCGCCGTGGGGGCACTCTTTTTCTTCCGACCCCGCCATGACCTTCACCATGGCGGAGGCGGAAGAAACCCCCCTCCCCTGCCCATGCGCCGGTATGACATCAGCAGCCGCTGACGCTTCGGCGCACGCTCGGACATACGCCAGCCGGCGAAGTCCTTTCGGCCTCGGCTGGAGTGGCGCCAAATGCCGTTCACGCCAGCCGGCGGAGTGGGAACCACTCCGGTGCGTGCCTAGCCCCTCAATGTGAGGGCTTGGTGTCTAAAGGTGCAGAAAATTCCGCACCTTTGGGGAGGCTCAACGCCGGAGTGGTTCACGCCACTCCGACACGCCGGGACCCCCCGCCCCGCCGGGTTGGGGAGAATCCCGGCCAAGGTGAAAATGACTGCCCATGACACTAAGGCTGGATATGAACAGGTGTAGCAGCAAAGAGCCCTAATAAAATTGAATTCAATGAGAATGGGGAGAATATCTCCAATGCCTAGTATAATAAAAGATGGTTGTGGCAGTTGGCAGCCAAACATAGCCCTCGGACAATGACGCAGGAGTTCCCAGGTCCAACCACCAGCTGCTTAACCAATGACCTTGCCTCCATCATAAGGTCCGAAGTAAGGATGTTTGCTGATGATTGCACAATATTCAGCACCATTCCAAACTTTTCAGAAAATGAAATATTCCCAGTCCATATGAAGCAAGATGTAACATTCGGGCTTTGGGTGATCAGTGGCAAGTAACATTCACACCACACAAATGGCAGGAATTAACATTTCCAACAAGACAGAGTCTAATTACCTCCCCCCTCTTTGACATTCAGTGACATTACCAACACGATTAGCCCACCAACAACATCCAGGAAACACCATTGACCAAAAGCTTATTTGGGCCTTCCAAATAAATGCTGTTGCTACAAGAGCAGATATGGGGCTGAGTATTATGTGGTGAATAGCTCACCTGTGGTGAAATACTCTTCACTGGCCTGGTTGAATACAGGTCCAAGAACACTCCATAAGCTCAACACCATGCAAACTAAAGCAGTTCACTTGATCAAAACCACATCCACCACCTTAAATATTAACTCCCTCCACTACTGGCATACCATGGCTGCGCTATGTACTATTCACAATATAAACACACCAAAACTTCTTCAACAGCACATTCCAAATCTGCCACCGAGAAGATGAAAGCCAACAGATGTAACCACCTGCAATTCCCCTCCAAGAAATACACAATCTTTACTTAGAACTGGATCCTTTTCCTTCATGGTCGCTGGGTCACGATCCTGAATTCCCATCACAACAGTATGAGTGTACCTACACGACTGTGTTTCTAGAAGTTAACCCACCATCATCTTCTCAAGGATAATTGGGGATGGGCAATAAATACTCGCCTTACGAGTGAATCCCACATCTTATTATCTAATAAAAACAAAGCATGGTTGCTTACAAGAAAACATATGTATTTCTGCTCTTGAAGTTACAGGCCAGATCTGCAATGATTGATTCATGAATTACAATATTTTCAAGTTAGGAGCACTTATGGCTAGGTGAACAGAGGCGAGAAAGGCTGAATCCATAAGATAAGGCTACTTTGAGTACTGGCCGTGGACCAGGAGAAAAAGGATTATTTCTACCCATCCCAACAAGCTTACCCACTTCCAGTTCCATATTTTTGACTGCCTCCAAATCCCAACGATCTCCACCCACCTTTAAGTTTTCATTGCTCACTTCCCGGGACCACCAATAACCCACCCAATAACAATAATCTCCAACTTGAGCACTCCCTCCTTGCCCATCTGCCCTCTGATCCTTGGTTGCGGCATTATGCCAAAGGCATTTCTGCCTGATAAACAGGGTTGCCGAGCAGGACACCAATGGACTAATTGTGAACATCACCCTGAAGTTAATATATACAGGCTGAAATCCGTACTTCTGGTTTCCTGTCCTACTTTCATCACTGCCTCCAGCTCTCATTCCTTCCCCATCTCCTTGTAAATATGGGGGCAAATGTGTCAGTTACCTGTAATACAAAAGGCAACTAGTTCTATGAATTTGCATTGTGAGCAAGAAGGGAGACTTGCGAGTGAGTCACAGGTGGAAGACACTAGTCACTTTTAAGACCATCCGTTTGAGATAAATGGAGTACTGCTGTCAAAGTAATGTTGTGACTGAAAGCTCTTATTGATTTCCCATGTTAAATGGGTTAATGTACATGTCACAACTCATTCCAAGGTCAGAACATTATTTGGTTTCTCATTCTTATTTTCTTTTCCATAAAATTCAATAAACTAGCTTCTGTCTTTTTTTAATATTGTTTAAATTCTGTTTAAATGCTGCCAAGCACTGAAAGACAAATCACTTATTTGGTTCTCAGTACAAACACATGTTCATCTGTTTTTGAGCTATCAAAAGCATCAGTCCTACTGAACAACTAAAGGCAAGCTCAGAGTTATTTGAATAATGGTGCTTGGTCATGTTTTGCTTCTTAAATGAGGGATAAAATATATTAAACAATGATGCACTGATATGGGAAGTAGTACAAGACTGATCTAAATGGATTCAGAATGCCAGTAACCAGCTTATGTTTATACAATTAGAATTATTGATCTGAGGATGTTCTTAAAGTTAAGTGATGCAATACAGACCTTCTTATTGTATTAATGTTTATATATTGTACAAATCTGTGTCCATTTTGTTAATTGTGAATAAATATTAATTGCTTTAGGATGTAATGAACATAAATATATAATTTTAAGGGCAACTAGTCCTACCACTTTTCAAGGGATTGTTCATGTGAACTCGCAAGTCTTTTTGCTGCTGCACAAGTTGAGAAAGATGTTAAAAAGCATATGGGATATTGGGCTTTATCAGTAGAGGAATAGGGCTGAATTTTACCAAAATTTGTCAGAGTGCCAGGTTCAGACTGAAAACCAGCATGTATCTCTCCAACTGCACAGCTGGGTTTCCCTACCAGATTTTCTGGCACTCGATGCAAGGCCGGCATCTCAGAGATTGGGACAACGTCTTTAAAGGGCACCCTGATCTGCACTGAAAATAAACTCTCCCCCTCCAAAACAGCACCTAGGCCCACTCCCCCACCCTATCCCCATAGCCCTACTTAACCTGCACATCTTTGGACACTATAAGGGGAAATTTAACATGGCCAATCCACTTAACCTGCAGATAATAGAGATGTATTCAAGCATGAAGGGGATGATTAATAAACAATCCACCAAGCAGCTGTCTCAGGAGTAATAAAACAGTCAATTGCTGGCTATTACAATGTATTGCTGTGTGAAATTGAATGGAAGATCTGCATTTCAAAAACGGTCAAGGAAGTTCAAGATATTTAAAGTGTACTAGGCTTTCCAGGCAGTTTGACTGTTCTTCCCGGGTAGTGGACTGTCCTGAGTCGGTAGACTTCCGAATCCCCGTTTCCCCCCAGCCCATTTAACTTTGCCACATGTACGGTTCCTGTAGCCCAGACTCTACTCACTTCAATGGTAAGCAAATTTCCCAACCCCCTTTACTCACAGTTATAATCAATTTTTTTCAAAAAAAAGCTTCAGAACGGCAGCTGTGGTTCCCCAGCGTGTATATGTGTGAGAATCTTTCACTGCTCTCATTGCAGTCTCCATTATTTTTGTCAACGAATTTCTTCTTCCAGCGATTTATTTCTTACCTCAATCCTCATCACTAGTTTTCTCTTTTGTGTGGTGACCTGGCAGCAATGAGGCAGAGGCTCTTCATGTTAACAAACAAAACCTATTGATAACAGGGAACAATGGTACAGCCTCATTGCCCTGAAGTAACACAGAGCTGCTTCTCCAGCCTTGCATCTCTACTACATGGCTCCCATTGTATTCTGTCTGGGAGGAGACTCCACCCTCTGGGGGGATCACTTGCTTTTGGTTCCCATTGGTCATCAGAGCCAGGTGGCCCTCCTCCATTGTGCTATATTAAAGAGAAGGGCACCTTTCATCCACTACATTTGGTTATATTTCTTTTGTTAGCCCCAAAGAGAAACAGTACAGAGTGCCCACCCTCTATTGTCTCAAACACGGTAAGAGGTTTTATTGAGAGGTGTTCCTCACACAATCTAAGATGGAAAACTGCAAAGCCTGCGTGAACACTCTGCTGATTTCACTACACATGACATGATGCTTCACCAGCTGGGATGTATTCTCTGAGCATAACATCCCCCCCCCCCCCCCCAAAGGGTGCTCCACAGAGGGCCCACCAGGGAGCAGTGTGAACCTGTGCTGGAGAAGGTATGTCGGAGCACTGCCTGGGCATGTGCCTCGCCCCCTGGCAGCTATGCTTATCTCAGCATCCCCCGCAGATTCCCCCCCACTGATTCCCGTTTTTATATATTTGTTGTAAATCCCGCTGACATGATATGTTATGAATATTCAAGTGAGGGAGGCAATTTTGAGCCTACATTAGCTATCAGGGACCCAAAATCCCCCGAGAGTTGGAAAACAAGATCCTCATCAGTGAGATCTTGTTTCCCGATTTTCCCCACCCCTCCCCTGTGAAGTAATGAGGTCCCCGCACATTTCAATATATTTTAAGAAATTTCAATATTATTAAAGGGCTCCCCAACCGCATGATTCCCCCCCCCCCCCCCCTCACTCAATATTCATACAATGTTCACAACAGCTATATACAAACGGGAATCGCCAGGGATGCCAAGTTAAGTATATGCCCTGGAGGGAGAGGGACCAAATAGAGGCCTGGCACTGCTTCCGGGCACAGATTTGCACTACTAGTGGGCGGTGCCAAGGGTGGATCCTCTGGGGAACCCTATGGAGCGGTGTTCCCTTATGTATGTTGGGGGGGAGGGTTGATGCCTTTGAGGCTGGAGGAGTGCCCCGATACTTCTGTGGTGGTGATGTAGAGAGTGAGAGAGCCCCCTATCCTTGTCTGCTGGTGGGGAAGAAGGGTGCTCCCGATACTTCCATGATTGTAGGTGGTTGGCAAGGGGGGGAGCAGGCTAGTGCCCCCGATACTTGGCTGGTGGTTCGCTCCAATGCTTATGCAGGGACCCTCCAGTTTATTTGCAGCGCAGTTTATTTGCAGCGCAGATAGGGGCATCCTTTAATGATGGCATGTAAATCTCTGTGGGGCTGACCTTTCTGGCTCTATCAGGCCCCGCCCTGCCAGGGTGACAGTGCAAACTGCACCTCGAGAGTCTCTGCATACTGAGTGCCAAAAAATCTGGAGTGAAAACCAGCTGAGCAGCTGAACATGCTGGTTTTTACTTTGAACCAGGCACTGACAAATATTTGTAAAATTCCACCCATTAAAATGTTTTCAAATGTATTGTAATGAGGTTCCCAACCTGTCAAGGGCAGGAATCTTGTTACTTCATGGGCAAAGAGCAGACAAAATCGGGAAACAAGAATTTGATTTCCCAACTCTCGCGGGATTTTAGACCCACGTCGCCAGTTACGCTGATGGCTAATGCGGGCTCAAAACCACCCCATAGAGTACAAAAGTAAGGTAATTTCTGCTAAGCCTTTATAATCAGCAATTAGGTGGGAGTATTGCATTCAATTCTAGGCACCATAATTAAAGAAGGATGTCAAGAACACACAAGAGATTTACTAAAATCTTGCAGCAAGAATTAAGATTGGAGAAGCTGGGAACTAAGGAGGTTAAAAAGGAGATTTGTTGGAGTTGCTCAATATTATGAGGGTTTTTTTTGAATACTGGTGGAGTTGCGGGGAGTTGGTAAATGTGGGTCAAAAAAATAAAGGTAATGGTAAAAGAACCAGAGAAAAAATGAGGAGAATTATTTTATGCAGCAAATTATTGCAACCTGGAATGCATTGCCTGACAGGATGATGGAAACAGATTGAATAGTTTCTTTCAAAGAGAACATTTACAAAGGAAATAATTGCAGGTATACAAGATGAGTGCATTTAATTAGACAGTTATTTTAAAGAGTTGGCACATTCATAATGTGTCGAATAGTCTCCTGTGTTGTACAATTCTATGATTCTAGGATCCTCTATTTGAAAGAGGACGTGATAGCAAAGATCAGAGTACGTTAAATCTAATCTGGTAGATTACTAACAGTAGGGTTAATTGAACATTCCTGGGTTCAAATCTCTTTGAAAATAGATTACAGAAAGTACAACCTCCAGAACAAAGGGGAACTTCTTTATTGAATGAGAATATTCTTTCAAAATATAAAATTAAATCGGTCAATCAAAATAGTTTTGTTTGTAGTTGCGCATAATGTTTGTACAAGATTGCAACGTGGTGAAGGAGACATAGTTTGGGATAAAATCTCAGTGGGATAGCTTTTGACTTTGTGCAATAATGTAGATTAGGTGATAGTGAATTGGCAGTCCTTGTTGCATCTTTCTTAAAATGACTTGAACAAAAATAAAATCTAGAGTGTTGTAAAACAAAGGGTGGGATTCTCTGGTCCACCAGCCACATGGTTCTCACCATGTGCCATTCGCTGGCAGCGGGACTTTATCTTCCTGCCGATTATCCCAAGCCAACCGCAAACCCGCTGGTAGGAGTGTGCCGCTGGCAGGAAAATTGAATCGCAACTACCGGAGAATTCAGGCCAAGGTTGTCAATTTGCAATTATATTTCACACATTTTTGCAGTCAAAATCTAACCCATTATGCAACATTAGTACACAAGCTTCTACAGTTACTTTGTGTATTTCTTTAATGAATGCAGTAAAATAGTGCATAAAAATTACACTCTCATACCAATAGATACAGCATGGACAGATTTAATTCCACTCAGCATTTTGACAAATTTATTAGCAACATGTTGGAGTAGTAATGTAAATCCAGATCAGTTTGCCACAGCAACATATCCTATTACTTAGGGCACGTAGCTAATGTAGCTAATCTTGAAAAAGACCAACCTTCTTAAGTAATTCATATCTTTATTTCATCAGGAAACAAACTATAGTCACATGAGATCATAATTTTCCTGCTATTCTTGTGAAATTGACTATCCTGATTCAAAATTCATGAAAATGTATATTGGTATTCTTGAAAGAACATTATTTGCACATTGACAAATGGTATGGGGCCTGCAAGTCACAGTTCATTGCTAAGGTACAAATGGTAAATAATATTCAGGGATAATCTTCTGCCTTAAGTATAGGATTCTGAGTGTGAGAATATTCACTAACATCATCAGTCCCTTATAGTAAGGATGACATCTGCCATGCAACATGATTTTTGTGCCCTCAGGTAACCCACCAAGCCAATACTGAAGCCACAGATCTAGGGCAGAGATGGCTGTGCTCTGAGGAAGGAGTGGTTCTCAAGCAGGCACAATCTCATGCTGCCCTGTTGCTTCTCTCTAGCAGAATTCATGTGGTTAGTTTCTGACTCTGCGTGGTTTGTTGGATGGGGCACTGCCACATAGCACAGTTTGTCACAAGTTCTTCCCATGTAGTGTTGTCAATTGTCCCTTTTTAATGAGACCTTCAGAGGTTCCCTTCAGATTATCCTTTCTGTTCTCCTTGAGATTGAGAGCATCCTTAAATTTGAAAAGAAGATCTGCTGCAGAAGATGACTATTTGGCATGTGGATGCAATGTCCAAACTAGAGGAGCTGATTTCACATGGTTGCTATGTTGGAAGAATTGCCTCAGCAAGGACCCCGGAGTCCCCCCACCCATCCTCCCACCCGACCTCCAATATCCCATAGAGACACCGTTGGTGGAAATTCTCACCCAAAAGCACCCTGACATACAAAAGAATGATGCCAACAGGATTGTCACAGATCAAAACCTTAAGCCAGGTCATAGAGATCTCTGTTGTTGAAGATACGGCCATTCAGTTTTTTGATGGAGAATTTTAATCTTCGCTAAGGCTGAATGAGAGACCAACCCTGCTCCTTGGAGAGCACATTAACCTTAATATGGTGGAAGGATTCGATAGATGGGTGGGAGACAGGAAGAATCCTTTCTCTTCGATTACCAGTTCATGTCCCACAATTATTTCAAAAACTCCATTACATCCTTAGCATTTCTAAGATTTTTGCCTCCACTTTCTGCTTTGTGTCAAGAACATTTTCCTGATATCATCTATTTTTTTCATATTCATAGCAGTCTAATATCCCCTTATAATATCAACCTGATGCATCTTTACATGGCTGAAAGGTCCAAGGGTCTTCAGTCTTGTGTCAGATCTTGCAATTGCCCTACCCTTCACCGGGAAGAGGATGCAATGTGTGAAGTGATGAGGAAAAGATCAATATGGGATAAAAGAATAAATGCAACTCATTTTCATCATTAATTAAAATATAAATAGGAACATTTAATGCTGCATTCTTTCCATAGGTGGAAAACACACAAATGGCGTCGATGTCAATTAGTACCATGGAATGTCCGTCAGGACAGCCCTGGAGCACATGAAACCTGTGGTCCAGGACTTCAAACCAGAGGTTAGTTTCTTCACTATGCCTTCTTGTCACATGTTAAACATATTAAGCAGGAGTTTCCGCTAGATTGTGCTGTTTATTTCAATGCAATTAGCCCAATATCTGCCAAACCAGTGCAAAATTCTGGGATTTTAAGCACAAATTATGTTCAACACAAATTGAGTTTCCATGATCGTTTGTAATGTTTCAAAAGAATTGCACTGCAATTAGCATCATCCACAAAATTGGTCACAACTCAGAATAATGAATCAATATTACAAGTTTCTGATAATTATGCCTGATTTCAGGCCTTCGATGGGGCTCTTAATGTTAAACTGGTTTTATTGGTGCAAGGATATGAATTGGCATATTTTAGAAGCTTTAACATGTATATTTTAATTTACCAAGAACTTGACTACTGAACACCAATGTAAATGGCTCTGCTTTTAAAGTCATTTTCAATTATTTAAAATAGATTACTCACAGGTAGTGGGCCAAATATTGATTCAAAAATGTTGATTTTTTTTTTCATGAAGCAACTTTGAGCTGCATTAACAAATGTGCGCCGGGTTACAATTCTTAAATATGATAAGGAATATTTTTAATGCAACAAAGGGTGGAATTCTCATATTCTGGAACTAGTTCATGTGGCAGGACGGGAAATGGAGCACTTCCCATCATGAAGGCCGGTGGGGGAAACACGCCAAACCTTGCCCCAACTTCATTAATTAAGCAACTGGGTGTTTTAAACCGTATTCCATGACATGGGAGGCCTGATAACATGTAATTAGCCATCCCTATGTCGGCGCTTATTGAAAGGTCATCTGACATCACTGACCCACTATTGAATAAAGAAGGTGGATCTCCTGAAAATGAAGATGAATCTCCAGAAACATTCTGAGGCTGGAAGATGGACCCCCTCCAGAACACTGATTCTGAAAGCTCCACCTGTAGATGTTCCCCTCACCCACTGCTGTGGTGTTCCGGGGTCCAGGGTTGCTGATAACCTCCACCATGAACTACAGAGACAACTTCAAGTATTGTTCAGGTGAGTCCCAACATCTATATGCCGCATTCTTCCTAACATGTTTCAAGTCAGCGTGCTTTCTGCCAGTGTCGTGGCGAATTGGGCAGGTGGACGAGCCTTCATCCGCATCACATTAGTGGGATGCAAATAATTAGGTTCACGCTGGCATCTCCCCACCACACCCCCTCGCCACCCATGAATGCCATTAAATCCACCGGCGGGGGCTCAGGAGATTCTGCCTAATGTTCTTAAAAATTATATTCCATAACATGGCTGCCAAATTGCATTGATTCATGGTAGATTTCACATTTGCTGATATGTAATATGTTTGAAAGGAAACTTGATGGAAAAATGTAGTGCCGTTGTGGACGGACTTTAATGTGGACCATGGGAGTTGGCTAGATAGTGAGGGGTGGTTCAGACCATAAAATAGGGAGAGAGTGTAGAAAGTGAAGAACTCGTTGCCTTCCTGACCATCACCACACCCACCTCTCCCCCTTCCCTGGCCTTAAGTAAGGGAGAGATGAGGTTGATAAGGTTCAATATAAGTCTTCCTGCCCAAGGAGTTAGTGCTGGAGGTGCCCCAAGCCACTTTGGGAGGTTTCCCAGTAAAAGCTGGTGACCTTCTTGAGGGTCAGCTAGTGTGCTCCTAATTATGCATCAGATCGCCGATGAAGGCCCAACCTCCACACCCCGCCCCCCCCCCCCCCCCCCTCTCCTTCCCAATTACCTGGATCAAAGGTCATCTCTGCAGGAACACATCCTGCCTGTCCTCAGTAATGGTCCATTACCCTCAGCAATGATCTTCCCCTTTCTGGAGGCTACCTGAGCGGCCTGAACAGCCCTACTCTGCTTATGTAGTTTACAGATCCTCTTCCACCATTGTTGGTCCAGGCCGAGGCAGCTGGCTCTCCAATGACTGGCAGACCTTGGAGGCAGGATCAGTCTTGAAGAGATGGAGGCCACACACCCCAGATGGTTAGTTGTCTGATAAGCATACAACCATGTTGGGGCTCCCAGAAATGACCGCAGCAGAGCTGCCCCAGCTTTCCAACCCTCAATAAGGGCCACCAACATACCATTACGGCATGGTGGCACAGTGGTCAGCACTAATTAGAATTACAATTTGGGTGACTGCCGGGGTGGAGTTAACACATTCTCCCCATGTCTGCATGGGTTTCCTCCTTGGGCTTCAGGTTCTCCCCCAGTCCAAAGATGTGTAGGTGGGTGGATTGGCCATGCTAAATTATTCCTTAGTGTCCAAATGTTAGATGGAGCTACGGAATTGTGGGTAGAGGGCGGGAGATTGGGCCGAGATAGAGTGCTCTTTCGGAGGGTCAGTGCAGACTTGATGGGCTGAATGGCCTCCTCCTGCACTGTAGGGATTCTATGATTGTAAAAAGAGCAGAATTTTGCCTTGGTGGCTTAACGGGTATAATTTTATACTAATCAGAAGATCCTAGGTTTGATCATCAGACCATCATGAGTTTGCAGGTCTCAGATTTCTGAACACTTGCCAACTACCTATCTGACTTCAAGAACTGAATTTTACCGCTCTTTTTGGGATTGAGATGTTGTGAAAAAAAAGCGGGTCCCAGCAGAACTGACTTGGTGACTTTACTGCAGTCAGTCTCCTAATTGGCCACTTGTCAGCCGCTATTCTATTCAGTATGTTGGCAGGCTCAGAGGCCTCAGCACTTTCACCAGAAGAGGTGTTGAGGCAGGAGGCTTGCTTTTAGTGTATTAAAGCCTCAATTATATTTATCACTCGTCACCTGTTATTGATGGTGTATCAATTTAGTACACTAAACTTCAAAAGATGGACTCTTCCCTCAAGATGAACCCTCACTCAAGCCTGATCACTTGCAATTGGACCCACAACCAGCTGACGCTACAGAGACTTTTGAACACTGGCTAAGCTGCTTCGAGGCGTACCTCGCATCTTTCAACGAAGACTTCACAATCCTCCAGAAGAAACAGGTCCTCCAAGCACAGGTGAGCCCTAGAGTCTTTAACCTCTTCAGGGATGGCCCCTCGTACGCAGAGGCAATAACGCTGCTAAAAGGACATTACGTGAAATCCGTTAACCAGGTATATGCTAGGCACCTCCTCGTCACGATAAGCCAACACCCTGGGGAATCACTCGCGAATTCCTGTGTGCCTTGTGCATCCTCTGCCGGAACTGTGACTGCCGGACAATATCGGCTACCCAGCACGCGGAGCTGTTGATCAGAGACTCCTATGTCGCAGGCATGCACTCGAATTATATCCGCCAGAGGTCAGTAGAAGGAGGGACACTCGGCCTCCCAGAGACAGTACAACTCTCCAACTCACTGGTGGTGGCCTCCCAGAACATGGGGGCCTACACCTCCGATCGCGTAGCACCCTCGTGGGCCTCGTGGGCGCAGCCATCAACCGACCCGGGTGCGACGCATAGCGGCCAACCAACGCCGGCGGCCCAAAGTGCTACTTCTGTGGCCAGAGTAATCACCCCCCGACAACGGTGCCCGGCATGGAACACAGCCTGTAACGGCTGTGGGAAGAAGGGGCACTTCGCAAAAGCCTGCCAGACCCCCCCCCTCAAAGCTTCTAGGCCCAGCAGCGCTGCCTGCTGCCAGTCAGGGCCACCCCTAGCTGCCGCGCCACCCGCCATGTGCGACCCGTGGGGGCCACCATCTTTACTTTTGGCCGACATGTGCAACCCACGGGGGCCGCCATCTTGGATGTCATTTTGCACCTCATCTGCCACGCTCAACTCATGGGGGCCGCCATCTTGGGACCCCTCCGCGGCCTCCTGGGAGCCCTGCTCATCCGATCGTACGCTGGCCATCGCCACTTCCGACAGGCCTACCGACTGCCTTCCGACACTCGCCTCCGTCACACTCGACCAGTCCCGGTTGCACCACCTCGCGAAGTCCACAATGACCGTCCGGATCAATGGGCACGAGGCGGCCTGCCTTTTTGGCTCCAGACAGCTTCATACACCCAGATATGGTAAGACGCTGCTCCCTCCCCATCCTACCTGCCACCCAGAAAATCTCCCTGGCTTCCGGATCCTACACAGCGGGAATCCGGGGGTACTGTGTCACGACCCTCACTGTGCAAGGCGTAGAGTACACCAACTTTAGGCTCTACGTCCTCCCCATCTCTACGCTTCCCTATTACTGGGGCTCAACTTCCAGTGCGACCACCAGAGCCTTACCCTAAATTTCAATGGACCCCTCCCCCCCTCACCGTCTGTAGCCTCGAGACCCTTAATGTCGCCCCACCCTCCCTCTTAGCAAACCTCACCCCGGACTGTAAGCCCTTCACTACCAGAAGCAGACGCTACAGTACAAAGGACAGGGCCTTCATAGGTCAGAGATCCAGTGACTCCTGCGAGAGGGGATCATTGAGGCTCGTAACAGCCCTTGGAGAGCCCACGTGGTGGTCGTCAAGACTGGGGAGAAGCACCGGATGGTCATCAATTATAGCAAGACCATCAACCGTCGAGGTAGATGGCCGCCTCTATCACATCCTCAGGGTTCCCTTCGACGTCACCAATGGGGTCTCAGTCTTCCAAAGAGAAATGGACTGAATGGTTGACAAGTACGGGCTGTGGGCCACGTTCCCGTACCTAGACAACATCACCATCTGCAGCCGTGACCAGCAGGACCATGATGAGAACCTCCGGCGGTTCCTCCACACCGCAAAACTCCTGAACCTAACTTATAACAGAGAGAAATGGGTCTTTCACACAACCCGCCTGACCATTCTTGGCTACGTCGTGGAACACGGAGTCCTCGGGCCCGACCCCGACCGCATGCACCCCCTCCTGGAACTCCCCCTCCCCCACTGCCCCAAGGCCCTGAAGAGATGCCTGGGGTTCATCTCTTATTATGCCCAGTGGGTCTCCACCACGCGGACAAGGCCCGCCCACTGATCAAGTCCACCACGTTTCCCCTGATGGCCTGACTGGCCTTCGATCGCATCAAAGCAGACATCGCTAAAGCTGCGATGCATGCTATGGACGAGTCTATCCCTTTCCAAGAGGAGAGCGATGCGTTGGACTTTGCTCTGGCCGCTACACTAAACCAGGCATGCAGGTCAGTGGCTTTCTTCTCCCGTAGCGTCCATGCCTCCGAAATTCGACACTTCTCCGTCGAAAAGGAGGCCCAAGCCATAGTAGAAGCTGTGAGACATTGGAGGCATTACCTGGCCGGCAGGCGATTCACCCTCCTCACTGACCAACGATCGGTTGCCTTCATGTTTAACAATACACAGCGGGGCAAAATCAAGAACGACACGATTCTGAGGTGGAGGATCGAGCTCTCCACCTACAGCTATGATATCTTGTATCGTCCTGGGAAGCTCAATGAGCCCCCAGATGCCCTATCCCACGGTACATGTGCCAGCGTACAAGTAGACTGACTCAGGGCCCTCCACAAAGGCCTCTGCCACCGGGGTCACCCGCTTTTTCGACTTTATCAAGGCTCACCAGCCCTACTCCATCAAGGAGGTCAGGTCCGTGACCAGGGTGATGCACCATCAATTGGACTTGAGTCGTAGTGAAGTTCCAAACAACAGGCTTTAATGCGCTAGATGTGAGCCAGGCAGTGGTCGTACAGAGAAAGGCCGACTACCAGCCAACACGAGCTCTTATACCCCGCCTTGTAGGCGGAGCTACCAACCTCTCAGCCAATCGGCGGGGAGTCACATGACCAGCCACAACCAATTGGCAGAGAGGCACATGACTTGCCTGGGCCAATGGGCAGCGAGGCTGCTATACCAATGGTAGCCTGGTTCTCCAGGTAATATGATTTCTCCAGCCATACTATCACATTCACCCCTTGTGGAGAAAGAAGTGGGGGGGGGGGGGAAAGGAGTGGTGGGAGGGACGGCGGGGGGGGGGGGGGGGATGCATGGCCCAACAAACTGGTAGTATGACTAGAGAAATTCTCGGGCAGTACCGAGGTAACTATGGCTGCCCACTGGTCCGTGACGAACGTGCAAGAAAACCATGCTATACACAGTGTACAAGAGAGAAATAAAAACAATAACCATAGTAATAATAATAAAAAATATCGGCAAGGAACATGTGCAGAACATGAAAGTCCATAAGGTCCATCAAATTGACTCGATCAGCCGGATGGGTAATTTCGGTGTCCTGCCGGACCTGCGCTGCGGCGCCGGTGACATTGGATCGGTGATCGTCCATGACTCCGGGAGTCCTGTGTCTGTACCCCTGGTCGGAGTTGGTGGCAGCCGGGCCGGGGGAAGGGGTTCCTATTCGCTGGGTTCTGGGGGCGTCGGGGGCGGTCGGAACTGGGGGGAGGGTGTTGGTGTTGGGGGGGTGTGGCCGCACTCCGGCGGGTGCCAGGTCCTGAAGGGAGACCGTGTCTTGCGGTACTGTCGTCCGTCGGGATACTCCACGTACGCGTACTGCGGGTTCGCATGAAGTAACTGGACTCTGTCAACCAACGGGTCGGACTTGTGCACCCACACATGCTTCCGGAGCAGGATGGGCCCGGGGGTGGCCAGCCAGGTCGGGAGTGGGGTCCCAGAGGAAGACTTCCTGGGGAAAACAAGAAGTCGTTCATGAGGTGTTTGATTCGTGGTAGTACAAAGGAGGGACCGAATAGAGTGGAGGGCGTCTGGGGGAACCTCTTGCCAGTGGGAGACTGGGAGTCACCTGGACCGCAGGGCCAGTAGGACGGTCTTCCAGACCGTACCATTCTCCCTCTCGACCTGACCGTTACCCCGGGGGTTATAACTGGTCGTCCTGCTAGAGGCGATGCCCCTGCTGAGCAGGAATTGACGCAGTTCGTCACTCATAAAGGAGGGCCCCCGGTCGCTGTGGATGTACGCGGGGTTACCGAACAGGGAGAAAATGGAATGGAGGGCTTTGATGACAGTTGAAGTGGTCATGTCGGGGCAGGGGATGGCAAAAGGGAAGCGGGAGTACTCATCAATCACATTTTAAAATTATATGTTGCAGTTGTTGGAGGGGGGGGGACCCTTGAAGTCAAAGGGCCGGGAAGCCTTTACCAGATGCACCTGCTCGGGGCGGTAAAAGTGCGGTTTGCCCTCTGCGCAAATGTGGCAATCCCTGGTAACGGTCCTGACCTCCTCGATGGAGTAGGGCAGGTAGGGGGTCTTAATGAAATGAAAGAAGCGGGTTACCCCTGGATGGCAGAGGTCCGCGTGAAGGGTGCGGAGGCAGTCTATCTGCGCGCTGGCACAGGTACCGCGGGACAGGGCATCAGAAGGCTCATTGAGCTTCCCAGGACGATACAAGATATCGTAGTTGTACGTGGACAACTCGATCCGCCACCGCAAGATCTTGTCGTTCTTGCTCTTGCCCCTCTGTGCATTATCGAACATGAAGGCTACTGACCGTTTGTCTGTGAGGAGGGTGATCCTGCCGGCCAGATAGTGCCTCCAATGTCGCACAGCTTCTACTATGGCCTGTGCCTCCTTTTCCACCGAGGAATGGCGGATTTCGGAAGCGTGGAGGGTCCGGGAGAAAAAGGCCACGGGTCTGTCCGCTTGGTTGAGGGTGGCCGCCAGAGCTACATCGGAGGCGTCGCTCTCGACCTGGAATGGGAGGGACTCGTCGACAGCGCGCATCGTGGCCTTTGCAATGTCAGTTTTGATGCGGCTAAAGGCCTGGCAGGCCTCCATCGACAGGGGGAACGTGTTGGATTGGATGAGGGGGTGGGCTTTGTCGGCATAGTTAGGGACCCACTGGGCATAATAAGAAAAGAAGCCCAGACAGCGTTTCAGGGCTTTGAGGGAGTTGGGAAGGGGGAGTTCCATAAGGGGGCGCATGCGTTCGGGGTCGGGGCCTATCACTCCGTTATGCACTACGTAGCTGAGGATGGCTAGACGGTTGGTGCTAAACACACACTTATCCTTATAATACGTGAGGTTAAGGAGTTTTGCGGTTCGGAGGAATTTACGAAGGTTGGTGTCGTGGTCCTGCTGGCCATGGCCGCAGATGGTGACATTGTCGAGATACGGGAAGGTGGCTCGTAAATCGTATTGGTCAACCATTCGGTCCATCTCCCTTTCGAAGACCGAGACTCAATTCGTGACACCAAAGGGAACCCTTAAAAAGTAGTAGAGTCGCCCATCCGCTTCGAACGCAGTGTACTTTCGGTCACTCGTGCGGATGGGGAGCTGGTGGTAGGTGAACTTAAGGTCCACCATGGAAAAGACTTTGTACTGCGCGATCCTGTTAACCAGGTGGGAGATACGGGGGAAAGGATACGCGTCCAGCTACGTAAACCTGTTGATGGTCTGACTGTAATTGATGACCATACGGCTTTTCTCCCCAGTCTTAACCACCAGCACTTGTGCTCGCCAGGGACTGTTGCTAGCCGCTATGACCCCTTCCTTCCTTTGGACCTCAGACCTGATGAAGGTCCGGTCCTGGGCAATGTACGGTCTGCTCCTGGTGGCAACGTGTTTGCAATCCGGGGTGAGGTTCGCAAACAACGAAGGGGGGTCGACCTTAAGGGACGCGAGGCTGCAAACAGTAAGGGGGGGAATAGGGCCGCCGAATTTAAAAGTTAGGCTCTGCAGGTTGCACTGAAAATCCAGCCCAAGAAGTGCCGGTGCACAGAGGCGGGGGAGGACGAGGAATTTATAATTTTTAAAAACCCTCCCCTGGACCGTGAGGTCCGCTACGCAGCACCCGGTGATTTGGACGGAGTGCGAACCAGATGCCAGAGCTATTTTGTGCTTTACGGGGTGAACGGGGAGCGCGCAGCGTCTTACCGTGTCAGGTTGGACGAAACTCTCTGTGCTCCCGGAGTCCAGTCGGCAGCTTGTTCCGCGACCGTTGAGGTAGATCTGTGTGGTCGCCGTGGAAAGCGTGCGGGGCCATGTCTGGTCCAGTATCACCGAGGCGAGTCGTGGCAGGAACACGGAGTCGTCATCCAGGACGGAGTAATCGCTTGCGGGGTCCTCCGTGCTGATCCAAGATGGCGGCGCCTGTCGGCCGCACGTGGTGGGGGATGAACAAGATGGCGGCGCCCTGGGGTCACATGTGGAGTCGGGGGCACAAAATGGCGGCGCCCGGGGACCGCATGTAGCGTCGGGGGCTTAAAATAGCGGCGGCCGTGGATCACTCGTGGCGGTGGGGGGTGGAGGCAGCGAGGTCCGCGGGCCGCACGGGCCTCCAAAGGAGTGCAGGGGGGGCCACGTGGTCGCTGTCTGGAACGGCAGCGACCAACTTAGAGAGGCAGACGGCCGCAAAATGGCCCTTTTTGCCGTAGCTCTTGCAGACTGCGGTGCTGGCCGGGCAGCGCGGGCGGGGGTGCTTGGCCAGCCCGCAGAAATAGCAGCGGGGGCCCGAGGGCTTGTCTGGGCGTCCTGCAGCGCAGGTCTGGGGGTCCGTGTCAGCAGGGGTGAGGGGGCTGTGCCATGCTGCCCAAGGGGCTCCCGCGCGGCCGGGGGCATACGCACACGTGTTGCGGTCAGCGACCTCCAAAGAGGATGCAAGGGTCCGTGCCTCAGTGAGGCTGAGAGCGTCCTTCTCTAACAGTCTCTGCCGTATTTGGGGTGGCTGCATGCCTGCCACAAAGGCATCCCTAATCAAGAGTTCGGTGTGCTCCGCAGCAGTAACCTGTGGGCAGGCCCAGTTTCTCTCTAGGACAATGAGGGCCCGATAGAATTCATCGAGGGACTCACCAGGGAATTGTTGCCTGTTGCCAGGCGGTGCCGCGCGTAGACTTGGTTTACTGGCCTGATGAAGTGTCCTTTTAGGAGGTCCATGGCGACATCATAGTTCAGTTCGTCTTCTATCATCGAGTAAACGGCGGTTCCCACGCACGAGTGGAGGATGTGGAGTTTCTGCTCCTTTGTTGGTTGATTTTCTGTAGTAGAGAGGTAGCTGTTGAAACACGCCAGCCAATGTTTAAAAGTTGCTGACACGTTTGCAGCATGCGGGCTGATTCGGAAGCATTCTGGCTTAATCCGTAGTTCCATTTTCAAAGTCTAGCGTATTGAATTGATGCACCATCAATTGGACGCGAGTCGTAGTGAAGTTCCAAACAACAGGCTTTAATACGCTAGATGTGAGCCAGGCAGTGGTCGTACAAAGAAAGGCCGACTGCCAGCCAACACGAGCTCTTATACCCCGCCTTGTAGGCGGAGCTACCAACCTCTCAGCCAATCGACGGGGAGTCACATGAGCAGCCACAACCAATTGGCAGAGAGGCACATGATTTGCCTGGGCCAATGGGCAGTGAGGCTGCTGTACCAATGGCAGCCTGGTTCTCCGGTAATATGATCTCTCTAGCCATACTACCACACAAGGACTGCCAGGTCTGCGTGGAGTGCAAACCGCACTTCTATCACCCAGACAGAGCACATCTAGTAAAGGCCTCCCTCCCTTTTGAGCACCTCAGCATCGACTTCAAAGCGCCCCTCCCCTCTACTGACCATAACGTGTACTTCCTCAACATCGTTGACGAGTACTCCAGATTCCCCTTCACCATCCCCTGCTCTGACATGACCTCTGTCTCCATTATCAAGACCCTGCACAGCCTTTTCACCCTGTTCGGGTTCCCCGCATACATCCACAGTGATCGGGGCTCCTCCTTTATGAGCAACGAGTTGCGTCAGTTCCTGCTCAGCAAAGGCATCGACTCCAGCAGGACGACCAGCAATAAACCCCGGGGAAATGGACAGGTGGAGAGGGAGAATGCGACGGTCTGGAAGGCCATTCTCCTAGCCCTACGGTCGAAAGGTATCCCAGTCTCCCGCTGGGAGGAGGTCCTCCCCAATGCACTCCACTCCATCCGATCGCTTCTATGTACGGCCACTAATGAGCCTCCTCGTGAGCGTATGTTTGTCTTCCCTAGGAAGTCCACCTCCAGGGTCTCGCTTCCATCCTGGCTGACAGTCCCGGGGCCCATCCTTCTCCACAAGCATGCAAGGAGCCATAAAACTGACCCCCTCATGGAGAAGGTCTTGCTGCTCCATGCAAACCCTCAATACGCCTACATGACACACCAGGACGGGCGGCAGGACACGGTCTCCCTTCGGGGACCGAGGACAAGCACCGCCACCTCTGCCCATACACCTTCCCCCCTTCGCTGACTCAACATCTGGGTGAAGAAGAAGTCAACACGCTCCCAGACGCACAGGTCTCGATGCCGGCGCCCACACCACAGCCGGGACTGAGGACACAGCGGAAGGTCAAGGACCCTGACAGACTTGACGTTTAAGACCACTTCACCCCGCCAGACTTTTTTTTAAACAGGGGGTGAATGTGGTAAACCACCTTATTGTATTATATTCACTGTGATGCATTGTACATGCCTGGGCTTGTCCAGGCTGGCTCCGCCTGTGGCTCCTCCCCTCAGGCTTCTGTATAAAAGTGGCACGTCTCCGCCTCCAGACCCAGTTCAGGTCCAGAGGCAGGAGGCTTGCTGTTTAATGTATTAAAGCCTCAGTTGCATTTGTTACTCATCTCCTGTTATTGATGGTGTATCAGTAGGCATTTGCAGGATGCTTCCATGGAAATAAATTAAAAATAAAAAGTGCAGAGGGCCAAGGGTTGGACAGAAGGTCCCCCTAGGTGAAATTCTGGAGCCACTGGGGCAGCCTTTCTTGCCAGTGGCCCCAGTAAAATGTAAATCCGCTCCTTGGAGCATGAAGCCCATTTGCCTTGCTGCCTGTTGCTGGGAAAAGTCCATAGCAGAGAGACTGTGTCAAAGAACCATCTTTATGCTGCTTCCCAGGTTTTATTATGCCCCCCCCCCCCCCCCCCAGCTCCCACAAGTGGCCTCCCTAATCACCATCTGGGGGAGACTGTAAATTTCTGCCCTCTACTGTGAATGAGCCAACATTTCTGCCAGCTTAATATCAGCAAAATTGAAGCCACCTTCTTTGCATTCTGTAAACATCCATACACATATGGTCTTCACTTCATTAGTCTTCCCATCTCAAGCTAAACCCATATTCCTTGAACCTGGGTAGAATTCCATCTTTACATGTGTTCTCGATAGCTCTTTTATTTTGGCGTGGTTATAGGATTCCAGGAACATGAATTCAGATCTTATTATCACAAGTTATGAAATTAATGTCTTGCAAAGAACAGAACCGGTTACTCCCATCTCGTCTGACTAACATGTGACTCTATTTCACATGCATAGTTGACTCTTAGTTGCCTTCTGAAATGCCTGGCAAATAATCATTTGTCAAGGCAAATAGGAATGAGTAACACACCCGGTCTTAGCATAGCCACCCACATCTGAACAGATCATTGAAAAAGTCTCTGTAACACTATTATCTGCATTTCTATTTCACTTCCATTACTGGATTTTATCACTTCAGGGTTTGACTTCTCTCAGTTTACCCACCACAAAATGTGAGTTAACTGCTACTGTTATCCTTGTATTGAGAGAACAACAGTGTCAACCTTTGGTGATTTTCTAGTTAACGTGGGAATAAAAGGCACTAGTTGAGTTAGCATCAGCACATTCATGAAGGGCCAGATGTCCTTTTTCTTTACTGTCATGTTTCTCACTCCTCCAGTGACCTTTGCTAGACAATGCACAAATGTCCTCCCTCACACTGAGTTAAGAACAAATTGGGCTGATAAATGATGGCCTCCCAGTTGAATAGTCTTGTTGTTGACTGTCGAAGAGGGCCAATGCTAAGTGTGTAAGATATTGTAGGTTAATGACTGTTCAGTAAAACTTAACCTGACATGAGGTGAGGGAAAAAAATGGAAAATAGGAAATAAAATGTAACAAGGGAGGAAGAAAACAGAGCAGAGTGGATGTAGGAAATCTTGCCAAAGCAAATCGACAAAATCAAATTTTCCCATGAGAAATCCGGAACAAGCAAGATCATTTGGAAGTTTATGCATATTATCATATGTCAAGGTCTGATATGACACAGTGGCTTAGAAATTATTTTCAGTGCTTCCCTTCTGTTGTAAACAACAGTTACTAAGGGTGCTGCTCGCATGAGTGTTTAAGCTATGAATATGTCGTCCAAGAAAATGTATTTGCTGTTCAGCACATAGCAGAGGTGGATTTTCATCACCCAGCTTCCTGCTCTGTGAAGCTCTTTGGTTCCCACAAACCTAGAGATCATAACAACTACTTGAAACAAATATTGTTGCAAGTTTTATCCCAGGCAAACTGTTTATAAATCGTTTGCACTGACTGATTATTTTCAGATTTATGCAATAGTTTAAGGGAATACTTGTGAAATGTTTAAAGATGCAACACTCCACCACATTTTAAATCTCAGTCAGACTGCTACAGGGAGAACCAAGGCAGCTACCAAGACTTCAAAAGAAATGAAAATCAGGAGAGATTTAAAGCAGCGGACTGATTCAATATCACCATTTTACAGCATTGTCCAAAGTCAAAACTAACCACACTGCCTTCCTCCTATCTACCTATCACCTCAATTCCTCCACATTCCTTCTTCACTCACCTCCATTTCAATCTTCCTCCTCCCCCTGCTCACCATCCCATATTGGTGCCATTATTCCACCATGCATTAATTCTGCTGAACTGGGAAAATTCAAATTGTTCTTGAATACCCATGTGCAACACCGCAGGAGTTTTACTAAAATCAGTACACACTGTCACCCATAAAGTTCCTTATGGATCTATCTGTGTCAAAAAAAAATCCACACTCTTTTGACATTTACAATTCCGTGAGTTTTCTGTTGCAAAAGGATTTTTATGCCATTCTAAGTAGTTAATCAAGTTTTCTCTGTCATAAAACCACTATTGTGGCTTATGTTTGCATGCATTTTCTGGTGGTTACCAATAGGTGACACTAATTCAAAAGTTAGACATTTCCATCATTACTTCAGTAGCATAGTGTTTTGGGGTTTCTTTCCTCTGAAGGGAGTTAATTTGGGGAATTTAAAGTTAGTTGGGCTGCACGATGGCACAGTGGTTAGCACTGCTGCCTCACAGCGCATGGATCCGGTTTCAATTCCGGCCTTGGGTGACTTTGTGGAGTTTGCACATTTCCTCTGTGTCTGCATGGGCTTCCTCCAGGTGCTGCGGTTTCCTCCCACAGTCCAAAGATATGCAGGTTAGGTGGATTGTCCATGCTAAATTGCCTCTTAGTGTCCACAAGGTAGATGGGGTTACGGGGATAGGGCGGGGGATGTGGGCTAAGGTGAGGTCCTCTTTCAGAAGGTCGGTGCAGTCTCCATGGGCCGAATGGCCTCTTTCTGCATGGTAGCGACTGCAGTGATTCTGTTTAATGTAGTCTAATTCAGATCCATTTTTCCTTTCCACTGAATTTTAAATAATTTATCCAGCACTGAGCAGCTTCTCACTCTCTTCAGCCCTCCTGTTATTCCTTTTCAAGCACCCCAACCCGAACCGCACCCACAATGAAATAGTGAGACTCTCATTTTGGCCCTGTTCCACCTCTCTCCCATCTGCAACCTTTCTGCCACAATGTAGCAGATAATCCAGACAATTGCAGAGGAAGTTCCTACTAAAAATGTTTATCCTTTGACTAGAAAGCTTTTTCTAAATAAAATTTTAAGTTTCTGTTCAATTGAACTGCCTTAATGTAGTTATTTGCCTTATCAATGCCATCTAATACTTTGAAAGAGCTCCTATCAACTCCATTAACTGTGGATCTTGGGCTTCTCTAATCTATCCTCATGGATCATTGCCTTTATATTTTGGATCATCTATTTTGATGCATGGTGACCATACTTGACAATAGTGTACAAGATACCCCATGTTATGTATATTACGGCCAGGATTTTGCCAGCCCTTTAGAGATGGACTGGAAAGCATGAGGGGATGTAAAATGGTGGCAATAGGTTTCAGGAGGGAAGTCACAGCATGTGGGCAGAAAAAGCAGTGGTTTAGTGACCTGGTGTTGCAATTCATTGAGCACATCGTTAATGATATGGCTGCTGTCAGGAAGGCAGAATTAAAGTAATTAACTGGTTTATTAATCATTTTATTCCCCCACCCCACCTCAGCTTTTAACCGGCATCAGCTCACCCCCACCCCCTTCGTAGGGAGACTTCCAGTTTCGTTGAGGTGCCCTCCCTTCAACTTCTCTTAATCAAACACAAATGAACATGTGTTCAGCAGTAGGAATGAACCCCCATCAGTGTTAACTTTCAGGTTAGTTGCTGATTGATTTATACAGGCTGTTGCTGAGTTAATAGAAATGCTTGAAGGTTTGTACTGCTACTTAGTTGATGATGTTTGCAGGATAGTAATAAGACATGTGGCGAAGGCCTTGGTTCTTAATGCAAGAGTTTTTGCTCCTGTCAGTGGTGCTGTTGTTTCTATTCCCCTTTGGCTTACAGCACAATGGATGCAGGCAACACAGAAGAAGATAAGCTGCTCAAAGGGGAGAACATAGGAACAGAGGAATTAGGAGTTGCAGTCGGCAATTCAGCCCTTCGAGCCTGTTCCGTCATTCAGTCAGATCATGGCTGATCTCTTTCTGGTCTCAAATCCACCACCTTGCCTGTTCTCCATACCCTTTAGCCCATCATTTATCAGAAATATATCTTTCTCCTTCTTGAAAGCATTTAATGATTCAGACTCCACTGCACTATAGGGCGGCGAGTTCCACAAATTCACCAACCTCTGCGAGAAGTAGTTCCTCCTCATCTCAGTTTTAAATTTAGCGCCTCTTTCCTACATATGAGAAGGACTCTCAGCAGGAGGCCATCTACATCCACAATCTTCAGGAAGCATTTTTCCTACCACAACCTTAGTGAGGAACAGTATGGATGGCTGACGCTTTTTATGCAGAGAGAGGGGAATGCATTACAACCTACTTTGTAGATGCCACATATAAAATCAGAGGTATACCAGCCACTGCAAGGGTTCCCACTCCCTCAGTGTCCAGCTGGTGTGCAAATAAATTCAGCACATCGTACAGGTCAGTACATAATCAGGATAAGTTACACTCCACTGCACGATCTGAATTTGTGCCACATGCGTGCTACCACAAGAGTCACAAGTGGCTACTGGGCAACAAAGGACCTCCACTGACCACCTGGCTTATAATTCTGGTGTGCACCCCAAGCACACATGGACAGTGTTCAGCTAACAAGGGCTATGCTGCCGCACAATATATCCTGAACACCGTCTGCTGATTAAACAGGTGCTGGGGAACTCTTCAGTACAGAGTGTGTGTCATGATTTACTATGGTGTGCTGAAGTATGCAGAACTTCATAGCCCTTGCCACGAGACTGAGAAATGAGCAAGAAAAACAATAACCACCACATCCCCTTTCCAATTAGGGCACATCTCATTGGATCATCTGATTGCAGTACCAACAAATGTAACCTCAATTCTGTAGAGTAAAGGATTAACATCAGGAGGACCTGATTCTGATGCAAATACTGTTGTAACTATAATGCATGACACATTATTAAATAACTGAGACCAAGATCTGGATGGAAGCAGAAGTACAACCTCATGTAGAGTACTGAGATGTGCATAGATCTGTAAATAAACAAGAATTGTTTTTAACGGTCCATGGTAACATTCTTAAGGAAACAGGCAAACCCTAAGGAAACTATATCTAAATACCAAACTCAAAATGAAACAATAACAGTTGAAGGAGTGTAAAGGCCCAGCAAAACTTCAACTGAAGATTGAAGACCAGAAAATCCTTCAACAATGGGCAAGAAGAAAATGATTGAAGAATCACCTGAGAATGTGGGTGTTACAGATGCAAGCAGATATATAGACCCAGAATCCAGACCGATCTGGATCACAATCTATAAGCCAAACTGTTAAAGCAGCAGCAGATCCAGAGCTTAGAATAAGTATGGAATCTGCATTGCTACTTTCCAGAACCTTTCAGAAGGACTGAAGGCTTGCAACTGGGACAGTTGGCAGAAGAGATTCTCCAAATACAGAACAGTTTCAGGCTTGCATAGGAGGGAACAAAAAGATCGAATTAGTACTTTAGTCTATGCAGTAGGGCCTATTGCAGATGACATTATAGCCAAGATTGGAAGTCAATGAGGCTTCAATTTCATACAATGAAGTTCTCCAGAAATTCAATGCATACTTTAGTGTTGAAAAAAAAATTGATCATTGAGTGAGAAAGATTTCAGAAGGGGAAACACAAACTGAGCAAATGCATGGATACACTCATAAGTGACCTCTTTAACAGCTCATGGAGAATTGTAACTGTGGGATCCTGAGGAATGAATCAATATGTGTTTGTAGAGTAGTTGGGATCTTAGATAAAACCCTATTAGATCTCGTATTAACAAGAGATTTAACTCTCGCAAATGTAGTACAAACAATGCAACAGACCAAGCTTAGCAGAGCTGTTGTTAGTGGAGAAAGTAATTTCCCTTGGAAAAAAATGGAGTGGACATTCAATTTGGTGGACAAAAGAGAGCACAGTGAACAAAAGCCCATGAAATCTGTAAAAAGTGGACCAGCCACCATCTTGAGATGCTCTGTGTGGCTGGAAAACCCTGCACAAACAAATAATACTCAGCAGGGAGAGTAAAGTGCCACAAATGTGGAAAGTGAAGACATTGAAAATTGTCTGCCATTCTACAATACAAGTAGCTTACAGGCAAAAAGAGAACATAACAATGAAAAATCAAAATCAAGAAGTTGAAGAGCCGCACACAGTAACAAATAACCTTCCTGGAACATTAAATTAGAAGTTGATGATCACCCTACAGAATTCAAGTCTGATGTTGGTGGAGGTGATTCAGTATTATCTGATGAAGTAAAGTGGCTTACAAATATATCACATTACAGCCATCTTCTATCCAGTTAGTAGGTCCAGGGGGGGACTGCAATTAAATAATAGGCCAACACTTGGCAAAATTAAGATACAAGGATACATAAATTATTAAACCCCTGTATGTTGGACAGAATCAGGAGTTATCATTTTTGAGCAACAGCATGGTTACATTTGAGTAAATGAAATTGTTGACGAGCATGCTAATGATATATTCAAAAAGGGATTGGCATCCCTATTTTTATGTGTAGGAAAGCTGGAAAAAAATATTAAAAAACCTTTAAGGACAGATGCCGACCCTATGTGTCTCTTCACAGTGAGGAAGATCCCTCACCCACTATTGGACAAAGTCGAAAGTGAGATTGAACATATATTACATCAAAGGAACCTCTGGAATGATCACAGTACCAAGCTAATGGTTCGCTTAGAATCTGTGTGGACTTGACTCAGTTAAACATGTCAGAAGAGTGCATGATCCATCCAATGGCATCAGTGGATTAAAATGTCACCAATATTGCAGAAAGCACCTTCTTCACAAAATGGGATGCTAACTGTGGCTTTGGCAGCTGTCTCTGGCCAAAGAATCCAGATTGCTAATTACTTTCATCACTCCATTTGGTCATTATTGTTTCAACAGGTTACCACTCGGAATTGCTTCTGCACCTGAGATATTACAAAGAATGATGTCTCATATCCTGAAAGGCAAAGGTGATGTGGACGACATTCTTTTACATAGTTCATTCAGAGAAAAACATTACTGTTGAGTGAGAGCCGTCCTTAAAGTCCTACAAGAAGGAAGTTTTGATACTAAAAAACAAACATGAACATGCAAAGCCTATGATAAAATTCTTCGGCCATATTGTTCAGCTTCAGAAATTACTGTCAAGCTGCAAAATACCAAGGTCATTAGAGAGTTGCCACAAGCTAAAAGCATCACAATTACAAAGATTCCTTGGGACGGTCAATCAAACTTGGTGGAAATCAATGAGCTGTTATGACAGCTTTTGAGACAAGGTCAACAGTGGTACTGGTATGTAGACCATGACAAAATCAAAAATCTCTTAATGTCAGCAGAAATTAAAATGCACTACTATCTAGAGTTGCCAACAATTGTAGCAGTGGACTTTCCCACAGTGTTGTTTCAAGTTCAATAAGTTTGACAAAGAAGACTAGTTTATTATATCTCAAGATCTCTCATGACACAGAGAAAAGATATACAACCATTGGGAAAGAAGCATTAGCAGCGGAAAGCCACCGCCTGGATGAGGTACCAGGACGAGCACTCAGGTCTTGCGCGGATCAGCTGATAGGGGTATTCGCAGACATCTTCAGCCTCTCTTTACAACATTCTGAGGTCCCTAACTGCTTCAAGAGGCGACCATCATCTCTGTACCAAAGAAAAGCCAAGCAGCGGCCTTAAAGACTATCGTCCAGTGGCTCTGACATCCATCGTTATGAAGTTCTTCGAAAGGGTAGCCATGCCACAAATCAACTCCAGCCTCCCGGATTGCCTTGATCCACTACAGTTCGCCTACCCCTGCAACAGGTCCACAGCAGACGCCATCTTCCTAACCCTGCACTCAACACCGAAACACCGAGATACCAAAGACACCTCTCACCTCTGTCAGACTCCTATTTATTGAGTTCAGCTCAGCCTTCAACAGTATTATTACTACGAAACTCATCTCCAAACTCCGTGGCCTGGGCCTCGGCTCCTCTCTCTGTGACTGGATCCTGAACTTCTAAACCAACAGATCACAATCAGTAAGGATAGGCAACAACACCTCCTCCACGATCATCCTCAACACCGGTGTCCCACAAGGCTGTGTCCTCAGCCCCCTACTATGCTCCTTATACACCGATGACTGTGGCTAAATTCCCCTTCAACTCGATTCTCAAATTTGCTGATGACACCACCATAGTAGATCGGATTTCAAACGATGAGAGACAGAGTACAGGAATGAGATAGAGGTGGGCAGCACGGTGGCGCAGTGGGTTAGCCCTGTTGCCTCACGGCGCCAAGGTCCCAGATTCAATCCCGGCTCTGGGTCACTGTCCGTGTGGAGTTTGCACATTCTCTCCGTGTTTGCGTGGGTTTCGCCCCCACGACCCAAAAGTTGTGCAGGCTAGGTGGATTGGCCAGGCTAAAAACAAATTCCCCTTAATTGGAAAAAATTGATTGGGTACTCTAAATTTATTTTTAAAAAAGGAATGAGATAGAGAATCTGGTGAACTGGTGCGCCAACAATAATCTCTCCCTCAATGTCAACAAAATGAAGGAGATTGCATCGACTTCAGAAAGCATAGAGGAGAACATGCCCCTGTCTACAACAATGGGAATGAAGTAGAAAGGGCCGAGAGCTTCAGGTTTTTAGGTGTTCAGATTACCAACAACCTGTCCTGGTCTCCCCATGCCGACACTATAGTTAAGAAAGCCCAACGACTCTACTTTCTCAGACGAGTAAGGAAATTTTGCATGTCAGCTACGACTCTCACCAACTTTTACAGATACACCATTGAAAGCATTCTTTCTGGTTGTATCACAGCTTGGTATGGTTCCTGTTCTGCCCAAGACCGCAGGAAACTACAAAGGGATGTGAATGTAGTCCAGTCCATCACGCAAACCAGCCTCCCATCCATTGACTCTATCTATAATTCCCACTGCGTCGGAAAGGCAGCCAGCATAATTAAGGACCCCATGCACCCTGGACCTACTCTCTTCCACCTTCTTCCACCAGGAAAAAGATACGAAAGTTTGAGATCACGTACCAACCAACTCAGGAACAGCTTCGTCCCTGCTGCCATCAGATTTTTGAATGGACCTACCTCGTATTAAGTTGATCTTTTCTCTACATCCCAGTTATGACTGTAACATTGAATGTCACTTGGATTTAGCGGGAAGGAACAGCAGTCAGTCTTGTGTCCAGGCATCAATTGATCCACTGAAGAGTCAATCATGAATTACCTTACATATACAATGAATAGCCAAAAGCAGAGAGAATTACTGGCACCCTCCACTTTTCCTTCAAGGTCATGGAAACACTTGAGAATGATTTATTTAAGTTTAAAGGCTGATTTCATCATCGTCATTGATTACTTCTCCAGATGGTTTGAAATGAGTAGATTGTATGCATCATGGTGGAGACAGTCAATGCATCGCCAAAAATATTCTTTGTGGCACACGGCATCCAGGCCATTGTGGTTTCAGACAGTGGCCCTCGATTTGCTAACGTGCCGTTCTGCAACTTTGTGCAGAAATATGGTTTCATGCAAGTGGCCAGTTCACCTAGGTATCCTCAGTTGAATGAAGAATAATGAGTTTGAGAAATCCAGGAATTAATAAAAATGAGCAAAGGTATTAACTTAGTCCTTCTTAACCACAGAACCTCAATGCTAAACAACCCGTTCTCACCATCAGAACTATTGTTGCGAAGATGTTTGGGAACACAATTTCCAGCTCTACAACAAACACAATCAAACATTACCTCAAAAGAGCTTGAGGAAATTAGGAAGCATGGGGATGCAGCAAAGGTACAGGCAAGCTCGTAATTTCAACTTCAGACACTGAGAACGAGACTTGAAAATACAGCCCAGGGAAAGTGTGGATACGAGACCAACAGAAAGAAGGCACTGTGACAAAATAAGCCCCATAGTGAAAATCTTATAGAATGGAAATGGACGAGGTAAATATCAGAAGAAACCAAAGAGCCTGGATATCCTCAGGAAGGAAATCAATGGAATCTTGGGCAAACAATGTAAAACCTGATGGAGACAAAGAAGCAGAAACAAGTAGAAATTCTACAACAATCCAGGTGGAAGACATTCCTATCGAACAGTGAGAGAGTGCAATTCATCTTCAACCTTGAAATGACATTCAGACCAGATCAGAGAGATTAGTCAAGGCACCACAAGAGACTAACCCTGTGAAGCCTGAGACTTTGGGAGAAGATGTGGTAAAATATATATAATTGGGATAAAGACTTGGAGGGAGATGTAGAGTAAAGGGTTAACATCAAGAGCACCTGATGCCAATCATAGTATCCCTACAGTGCAGAAGGGGGCCATTCAGCCCATCGAGTCTACACCGATCCTTCAAAAGAGCATGTCCACCCCGCCCTATCTCCATAACCCACAACCTAACCTGTACATCCCTTGACACTAAGGGACAATTCATCATGGACAATCCACTTAACCCACACATCTTTGGACTATATGGACAATGACATATGATTAAGTCATCAACACCTGGGGGGTGTCATAATATACACACAAGTATATGATGGTGCATAGACACACACTGACTAACACACTGAAAGACCAATCAACACACACAACGCAGCAGCCAATCACCAGATAGGGCACGGTCATTATAAAGCCAGAGGGCACTAGTTTTCCCGCTCATTCGGGATGCAGCCTCTGAGACAGACAGAGCCCGCAGTCAGTAGCACGAACATCTACCATGTGCTAGCAGTATAGTCTGGTCAGGTTAGCCATAGGTCTTCAGTCAACCTAATATAGTGTCGACCCGCAGTACAAGTATGTTTAACAGCTCATAGTTAAATAAAATAGTGTTGTACTTCTACAAGTGTTGGCAGCCTGTCTCTTCTACTGCTCTGGTAAACGCAGTCATCACAGACCCAGCATACCCAACACATCAGTGGGGAGCAAAAGTGCAACCTTGCGGAGAGTGTTGGGATGTATATAGAATAGCAGTCTACACTACCAAACTAAGGGAACAGGCAATTCCTAAAGAAGCCCCAACTAGACTCTGAATTCAAGACAAAATAAGTTCCTCATCAACAGTCCCACACCTTACCTTCTCTTGGTTATTGACCAACATCCTCTTCACCACAAAACTTTCATTAAAAACCACCACAAAACAAACATTCTAAATATTCCATCCAAAAGTCAGCTAACTACCATTGTGTGTCTTTCCCTCCCTAGTGATGCCCCAGTGGCTGCAGTACGGCTGGTGGAATGCTACTGACTTTCAATAGAAGAGACTTAAACTGGTTTTGTGCAGCTCTAGTCCTAGAAGATTTTGGACTGCACCACCTCATGTGGATTGCAGCAACTTGGGCTGACAGGCAACAGCAGCAGTACAGCAAGTAGCAGGGGTGGGAGGTTGAAAGCTGTTATTCTGAGAGACGATAATGAGCTTTTGATCTGCAGCATAACTCCCTCTCCTCCTGGATGGCATCTCAACAAACCTAGTGATTTGTTGGAAGACAGATTGCTGGGCTGCTGTGAAAACCTGAAAGATCCTTTATAAACTAGTATCTACAGCCGTGGTAGCAGCACCTTGATCGTGGAGCTGACCTTGCATTAAATCAGTCTGAGCTTGCACTGCAGCACCCGTATACATTGTGCAGCTTCTTCCTCCACTGCAATGGATGTTGAGATATTAGCCATCAGATGTCACACAAGTGAGCTAATGTAGTTGGTCACCATGTCCATGTGGGAAAGGATGGGCTTCAAGTTCTGAAAAGCCCAATGCAAGGTCTATGCCAGCATCCATCATGCTCTTTAATAGTGACTGCAGGCAGTCCTGGCAGGCCTGTCAATGCACCAAACAGTTCTATGAATAACCAACAAGCTTTGTTCAGGAAGCCATGCGAACATATTCCTCATTGGTGTCCTCTGTAGCAGAACCTTTGTGGCCTCGAGTGTGCTATGACCTGCAAAACCCTTCTGCCTTGTCGACAGGCCAATGTCTCGGCATGTGCAGATCCTGCCTTTCAGCTACCCTGTAAAGTAGCAGTGTCAGTATCAGAGCTGGTGGCTGCAATGCCAGGCAAGTGACTGTTTCCTCATCATCAGCCCTTTCTTACTTTCACCTCTTGTATCATTACCTTGTAAGTTTTGTGTGCCTTAAAAGGGGAGAGGTACATGGGTAGATGTGGATTGTGGGGAGGCGTTGGGGCGTGGGTGGGGGTGGCAGTGGTAGTTGTGATTAAGAGATGAATCCTTAAACCAACTATCACTTGTAAAATCAGAAGAGACTGTGGAATGAGGGGAAAGTGGCATGTGAGAAGGAGAGTTAGTCATGATCATACTGTTATTGTAAATGCTTTTAGTCCTGCAGCTTACCACCTCTTCACCTGATGGCACTCTAATAATGGGAAGCACCACTTTCTCCATGGGGTGAAAATATGCAGCAATATTGCGCCTTGGTGGTTAGTTCCTGCATGAGAGAAAAAAGTGCTTCAGTGAGTGCTGTGTAACACAGTCATTTTCAAAGTCGGGGTGGCGAACGGGCATCAGGAGGGTCATGGAGCCACCCATCCATCGCGGGAATTAATGTGCAACATCCACAGCTGCCTGCTTTTAAAAATGCAGGCTGCGACCGGCTTTAAAAATAACAGCCCCGGCCGGCTTTCAGAATGCGGGTGTGCTACGCATGGGTGCCCGCTCATCAATGCGCATGCCTGGAGCCCAGCAAGAAACACCGCCTCCCCCTGATGTCAGCACACTGACCCAAGAGTAGATTTTTTTTAAATTCAATGCAGTCTTCCTGCCTGAAGCGACGGCGGAGAACAGGTCACATGTCTCGAACACCGAAATCACGCATTCTGGGAACAAATGTGATTCCTCAATTTTGTCAGCAGCAAACAAGCAACCGGACTGTAAAATTTAAAATGTATCATTTTGTAATGAGGAAGAGAGGGCCAGAGACACAAACAGGCCAAGATCTCACAACTAAACCTGCTGGAAAGAGGGCCTCAGAAGAATCCACTGCAGGACAAAGCAGTGGTGGTGTGAGCTTCAGGACTTCTGGTGAACAACCCATACAGAAATGTAACATTGAATGACAAAGCAAGTGAGATCGTGAGGACCAACCAGGCTCACCTGTCGCATTAAAGGTAAGCGAAAATGGTGGGTCATGAAGGTCGGCCGGCATGGGTCGTGACGGCCAGCATGGGTCGCGCGGTTGGCCGGTTGGTAAAAATGGGTCCCTGGGAAAAAAAGTTTGAAAACTACTGGTGTAAAATGTTTAGGTCATATGGCTGTCATGGTTGAATAGTGCCTCTGAGCTGTAGGTCTGCAGCATTGCAAAGTCTATGAGTGTAAGATGAAATGAAATGAAAATCACTTATTGTCACAAGTAGGCTTCAAATGAAGTTACTGTGAAAAGCCCCTAGTTGCCACAATCCGGCGCCTGTTCGGGGAGGCTGGTACGGGAATTGAACCGTGCTGCTGGCCTGCCTCGGTCTGCTTTCAAAGCCAGCGATTTAGCCCTGTGCTAAACCAGCCCCATAGGTGACTGTAAAGTGTCAGTCATGATTGATAGAGATTGCTGGATAGTAAGTAAAGGGGCAGTGGTGAACCAAGCATTGTGTGAGGCTAGTAGTTGTCAGGATATAATAATAAGCTTTATTTTTAGTGTCACAAGTCGGCTTACATTAAGAAGACAATGAAGTTACTGTGAAAACCCCCTAATCCCCTTGTCGCCACATTCCGTGGCCTGTTCTGGTGCACCGAGGGAGAATTAAAAATGTCCAATTCACCTAACAAGCTCGCCTTTTGGGACTTGTGGGTGGAAAACTGAGCACCCGGAGGAAATCCATGCAGCCAAGGGGAGAACATGCAGACTCGGCACAGGCAGTGACCCAAGCTGGGAATCAAACCAGGGTCCCTGGCGCTGTGAAGCAACAGTGCTAACGGCAGTGCTACCGTGCCATGCCAGTTAAAGATATGTTCACTGAACTAGGCCGCACATATGAGGTAATTAAACTTCTTAGGCGCAGCATCGAAGTTTTTTGTGTTGCACTGTTGGCATTAGCTGCAATGACTAACTTCCTTGCTGTAGAAGGATTCAGTACATTCAAGGCTAACCTGGGACTGATTGTAGTTCTGCCCACCGGTGATGTAAGAAAGCATCTGACGTAGAGATTAAATCAGCAATGTAGAGCTAGGTAGCAACATGTAAGAATGTGTCATGGAGTCTTCTCCATATTTGTACCCTCTACTATGAATTGTATATAGTTCAATAATGTTGATAAAGGCTTCTTGGTAACTTCTGTAAGACTGGTTAATGGTGTCTATGCTGTACACACCATGGTAGGGACAACCCCACAAAACATGCCCCGAGTGACTTCATAGTATCTGCAGTGTGTCTTGTGTCCTGGTTGAGGACTTCTCTCCGCCAACCTACTTCATGCAACAAGGCCTTTATTGTTGTGTAAAAGAACTTGGAGCCCACAGTCTCCATGTTGTGACCTGTTGTGCCAGGTCAAACTTACAATTAGATTGTTTTCCAGCACTTGGTCCCATCATAATACAACTTCCCTTCAAGAGATGCAGGCAACCTTGAAATAGCACAGGCTAACTTGTGAAGATATTGCAGCTCAGCTCAGATGTGCAGCAAATCAACAGTTTGACATGATGCACACAAAAATCATTGAAATGACCATGTAGACTGCACATATATAGCAAGATCCCTACATCTGAAGAAATGACCGTGTCATGCACAGGATTTGTGATGATCCCCATAGCCGTTTTTGAGCCTTACTAATTTTTGTGGCCTTGTTATTTAAACTATTGTGGTAAATAGCTTTAGAAAATATTAATGGTTTTCTACAATATAGGCCAATACTTTAAACAAACCAGTGCCAGTTATGCAATCCTATTTCTTCTGCTTTCAGCAATATCCTGTCGCAAGCAAGATGGTGGTCAAGTGGACATCAATAATTGCATGAAGTGGGCTGGCACAATACCACCTTTAGCTCAACACTGTCAATTGCCCTGCCAAGAGGACTGCCAGTTCACCAACTGGTCCAAATTTTCCCCCTGCAATGGTGACTGCGGTACAGTGCAGACCCGAAGGAGGACACTTGTTGGTGAGTACTTTAAACAATAAAACATCTTTATCAATCTGTTTGACCATTCCACCTTGTTCTGATACCACAAAGTAAAGGTGCATGTGTGAAACTGCTCCATCTTTGTTCAAATTTTTGTACATACTTATATGATAGCGAAGTGGAAGGAACCAAGACATTTTAATGTTGGGCAATTATTTAGGAACTTAGGAGCACCAGGAAGCCATTAAGCCCAACAAGCCTGCTCTCATTCAATAAGATCATGCCTGTTCATCCTCTTCAATACCTTTTTCCCCACACTATCCACATATCCCTTTATGTCATTGGTATTTAGAAATCTATCAATCATTACTTTAAAAAATATACAATAACTGGGCTTCCACAGTCCTCTGGGGTAGGGAATTCTAAAGATTCACAATCCTCAGAGAAAAAAAAAAATCTCCTCATCTCGGTCCATAGCAGTTTCTCCCAAATTTAGAAAATGTGCTCCTTGGTTCTGGGGGATCTAGGGGATACATCTTACCTGTATCCAATCTGTTGTTGTGGAGAAAAGTACAGATATTCAACCTTAGAGTACTTGAGAAACCAGACAAAGACTCTTGGATCTAGTTTTATTACAAGCTATAGCGAGGACTCCTGGTATTCCACGTGGGACACCAGAGAAGCCCAAATTTAATGAGAATATGGATAGTTATACTTCAAGATTCTGGGGCAACATGGTAGCATAGTGGTTAGCACAGTTGCTTCACAGCTCCAGGGTCCCGGGTTTGATTCCCGGCTCGGGTCATTGTCTGTGTGGAGTCTGCACGTTCTCCCCAAGTGTGCGTGGGTTTCCTCCGTGTGCCCCAGTTTCCTCCCACAGTCCAAAGATGTGCAGGTTAGGTGGATTGGCTATTCTAAATTGCCCTTCGTGTCCAAAAAGGTTAGGTGGTGTTACTGGGTTACAGGGATAGGGTGGAGGTGTGGGGTTTAAGTAGGGTGCTCTTTCCAAGGGCCCGTGCAGACTTGATGGGCTGAATGGCCTCCTCCTGCACTGTAAATTCTATGATTCTATAAGATTCAATTATAAGAAATTAGCATACACCAATCATTTGTTACTAGTTATCTATGTCCAATCAAGATTATTGATTCAGGTTACATCATGTATAGTGACAATAATTTACTAATTACATTAAGGGTCCGCATGCTTAATTAAACTATCCAATCATTACAAGTACAACACAACCTCTCACTGGGGAGCCAGTTAGTTCCCGAGAGGCCATTAGATTGGAGTTCCTTCTTGCTAACGAGATGGAGATTGCTCTCAATTGGTTTCTCAGCTCGTCTGGACGAGATTTGGAAATTGCCACCGAGAGCAGGCCGGTTAGATCGTCAACCGATTCATGCCTGGCTTGGATCCCAATTTTGGCCCCTCTCGCTATTTAACCGGCGCGATAGGATCTGCGCTGGGCCAACACAGCCGTTAAATCGCATTCAATCGTTTTCTTTTGTCCCCAGATCCAAATCATTTATATATTTTGTGAACAGCTGGGCTGATCCTTGCGCAATCCTATTAGTCTCAGCCTGCCTGTGCAAGAATGACCCATTCATTCCTACTCTGTTTTTTGCCTGTTAACCAATCCTTAATCCATGCCAGCATATTACCTCCAGTTCTATAGGCTTTAATTTTGATAACGAACCTCCTATGAGGGACTTTATCAAAAGCCTTTTGAAAATCCAAATATATTATGTCCACTTTTATCAATTCTGTTAGTAACATGCTCAAAATCTCCAATACATTTATCAAACATGATTTCCCATTCATACATCTATGTTGACTATGCCCAATCAAATCATTATTATCCAAGTGTTAACTTACCAAACCCTTCAGAATAAATTCCAGCATTTTTCTGATTTATGACAGGCAGCATATCCAGCGTTCTATAATGTAAGTGACGCAAAGATTCTTTTCATGATGATCTGTTCTCCTAAATGTCTGGATTTACACTTCACGGCAAAATGTTACTGTTTTGTGGATACAGCATTTTTGTTTAACCTTTAAATAACTTTGACAAGGCAGCACCATTTAAACAATATAGCTGACAATTCAATTGTTATCAAGTAAGCGTTTGTAGATAATTCCCTAGGCATCCATCACATCAGATTCCTTTTGCTGTCACTGTCTGAAAGATAGTATTTTATAGACAGAAATAACAAATAACACAAACCTGGAGCAGCATTGAATCTTCATAGTTCCAAGAATTCTGAATTAAGATCGGGACTATGGTTGTAACAGAAATTAAGGATGCGACTTTCCCAGCGCGTTGCGCCTGGTGCCAATCCTATTGCTTTGGTACATAGCGGGAGAAGCCCAAAGCGGGTTTTGTAAAGGACCCATCATCTAGAGACGCCTTTTCCTTAAACAGTAGTTTGCAACAATCAGAGTTCCAAACCCTTTCAAAGCACAAATACAAATGAAGATCACAGAGTACACCTTTCATCTCCTGGCCTCGTTCAGATTTTCCTTCCTTTCGTTATTACCCTGGAGGTTTTGCTTTTTAGTTTGGATCTTAATTCCTCAAACTCTTTCAGCAGACTGTCATCCCTGATTCTACCAAGATAGTTGGTGTGCACAGGGACCAAGACAACTGGATTCTCCCCATTCCCATGTTCTTCTTCAGTCATGAGCAGAACCCTCACCTCAATCCTAAATGCCTTCTCACCCCAGGAAGCAATGATGTGAACCATTGTTGCACCCCCATTAAGTAAGGAGGCCAAAGCTTTGGCATGATCCAATGGCCACGCTGTGCCCGAAAAGCAGCTCGCAGTGGCGCAGCATGGCCGAGTGAAGCCGGGAGATCCCTCTCCCATGTTCTACGCAGTTCGCAATGCCTCGCAAGATCTAACGTGATCTCACGAAATGTTGCGATGTAAATTCCGCTCATTGTAGGTGGGATTACTTTATGGCAACTCTGCATAATAGAGTGAGACATCCAATCTCGCTTTAATGTGCAGATTCCTGAGGTACCTGAGGCTTTGGGATTCATCCCCTTCGCCTCGGAGACTACAGGCAAGCGCATTTGGTACTGGTCTCCACAAACGTGATCCAGACGGAACGGCACTTGTGAGGGTCTCCCAGGTGATCTGAAGCCCCCAGCTGCATGCACTTTGGGCAGAGTGATGCCCTGGCACTGCTGGAACAGTGAAGGTGCTCAGGTGGCGCTGTCAGGGTGCCAGGTTGACGAGATCGGGCCGAAGGTGCCTTGCCTGGGTGTTAGGGAGATGCTGGGGGCGGGGAGACCTTCATATTGTGTGTTGGGCTGATCTAGGGATGGCGGGGAGGTAGGGGTCGGTGGTCAATTCAGGGGCTTTGGAGATCAGGACAATATTTAAAAATGGGGTTAAGAGCAGCCTCGGCCACACATTCCTGCTGAGGCCCCTTATACAATGCAAGTTGCGTTGTATAGCCATATGTTTCTCGGCGCTGCGAGCGCCAGGAAACACGTGTCTAAATGCACTCCCTATGCGACTTGGTCTCAATTAGTTGAATTGCGCCCTTTACATACCACTCAAGGTGTGGTCTCACTGAAGTCCTACTTAATTGACTCTGATCCCTTGCAATAAAAGCTAACACATTATTTTTTTTCCAATTGCCTGCGCGCCTGCCCATTAACTTCCTGTAATTTATGTACAAGGACCTCAAAATCCCTTAATTCTCCCACCTCCTTCTCCAAGTTCACCTTCCCAAACTTTGTCTCGTCAGCAAACAGCTGAGGCCCAAGAACTCTACCTGTTATACATCACCCTCCCAAAATTTACACATTTATTCCTATTCTCTGCTTTCCACCCATTAACTAATCCTCAGTCCATACTAATGTCTCCCATCCCCTGACTCCCAATCTTATGCAACAATCTCTTCTGTGAACTTGCACTGATGCCTTCTAAAAAGCCAAATATTCTACATGAATTGGTTTACTCCTTATTTGCCCTGCTAATTACTTGGACTTAGAAGTTCCTCACATCAATCGATGCATGAGGCAGACAAAGCATGTGTTTATGTCTGTTTTTCTCCTGGAACAGGTTGCCAGCAGTTATATAGCTTAAGGGGAATCAGTCTGCTTCAAGCATGGCTGACCAGGAGATGCTGTTACTGCCTGCCATAGGCATATTGGAAGGACCTGCAGGTTGATACTTCCACTGTTCCACCTCACTGCTAATTATATCCTCAAAAAATGAATAGATTTTTCAAACATGATTTCCCTTTCATAAAATTGTGTTAACTCTGCCTAATCATATTAGGATTTTCCAAATGTCCTGTTACTCTGTCCTTAATAATAAGTTCTAGCATTTCCCCAGGACTGATGGTCGGCTAACTGGCCCAGGGTTGCCTGATTTCACTCTCCCTCGAACAACATAATTACTTTTGCTACCTTCAGATTTGTGATGACTATTCTAGAATCAAAGCATCTGCTATTTCTTCAGCCAACTCTTTTAATACATTGGTGTGTAGGCCATTAAGTCCCGGGGATTTATCAGCTTTTATTTGTGGTAAATCTTCCAGTATTCTTTTTCTAACTCATATTAAATCTAAATTTCTCAACCTCATTAAACACTTTGGGCTGGATTCTCCGATTTTGCACAGGGCTAAATCGCTGGCTCTGAAAGCAGACCAAGAGAGGCCAACAGCACAGTTCAATTCCCGTACCAGCCTCCCCGAACAGCATCCCCGAACAGGCGCCGGAATTTGGTGACTAGGGGCTTTTTACAGTAACTTAATTTAAAGCCTACTTGTGACATTAAGCGATTTTCATTTTTATTTTCATTTTCACATTCATATGTCCGGAGGAAGGGTCTAGTCTTACGACCAAAAAGTCGGCGGCGTCCCCGTAAAATCTCCGGCTTTACTTGCAGATACGGACGGAGAATGGCCGGGTCCGTGGTTGTGCATGCACAGGCCGGTGCCCTGCAGCGGTCGCGCCGTACAACATAGCACCGGCCGCTATGTGTCCTCCACTGTAACCCCCCTCGCCACTCTCGGACCACTCCCCCAGCAGACCCACCAGCCCCTGCTGAAGCCCCCCCTGCCAGCAGAATGGCTACCTCCTCCCGACTGTGACAGCGCTGGACACAGTCCTCGGCTGCCACACGAGCTCCCCCAAAACCGAGAGGACACGTGACCGACGCCGTCAGGAAGTTGGCCCATCGGGGGCGGAGCATCGAGGGAGGGCCTCAGGTGACGTTCTGAGGTCATCCCAACGATGTATGGAGTACTCAGCAATTACGCCATTTTTGATGGGACGGAGCATCCGAAAAACAGTGCCTCCCCCGATTTCGGCGTAAAACGGATTCACTGGCCAATCACCGAACACGATTCCACCATTGGCAATCAGAGAATCCAGCCCTTTGTTCCTCAAAAATCAAGTATGTTCTTTGTGTCCTTTATCATGAAAATGGACAAAATAATTGTTTAACATCTCTGCCATTCATTGTTCCCTATTATATTTTCCCTTGCCTCTAAGGGACCTTCTTTTACTCTCTTTAATCTCTTCCTTTTTTGTATATTTTTACAAAGTCTTTACAATCTCTTAAAAAAATTTTTTTGCTATTTTACTCTAATTTATTTTCTCCCTCTTTTATCAATTTTATGGGCATCAATCCTTAGCTGATTTTTAAAACCATCCTAATCCTCAGTCTTACCATTCTTTTGGCAACTTTGTAAGCTTCTCCTTTTAATCGAATACTATCCTGAATTTTTCTAGTTAGCTCCAGCTCTGCAACTGAGGATTTTATTAATCAAGTGACTGTAAATTCATTTCAGAATTATGAATTGTGACCCAGATCTTCCAGTCTCCGGAACAATAGAGACCTGACACACAGCCCAAGATATGATTCGGGACTCCATGCAAGTCCCAACAGACTGTTTGCGTGGTAACTGATGGGGAAGTATGAACTTCCAAGAAACAATTTGCCTACTCCCCGGGATCCTCCAAAAATGTCTCCCAGCTCTGAGTTTGTGTCAGGAGACCTCGGAGAGTTCCGATTTATTTGCTTGGAAAGTTGCACAGGAAATGTTATATGGAAAAATCCTAGTCTAACTCCTGGGTAATTATACAACTGATCCCCTCCAATAACTCCCATTGATGCCCCCACCCACTCCGCCACTACCCCCTGACTACCACCTTGACGCTCTAACTAACTCATCAAAACCACAGACCTAAGCCAACCTATCCTGCCATCCCAACCCGACTAGACCCCACCATCCGACCACCGCCGAACTATCTGACTCGGCCTCACCACTCCTGATCTGACCTGACTAGGCCCAATCACCTCCCCTAACCCGACCTTACTAGGCCCCACCACCCCAACCCAATTCGGCCGACCATTACAACATTACTTGACTAGCCCTGACCAACTTCCCGACCCAAACCGGTACCCTCCAACCCACCTACTCATTCACCCACCTACCCACTGACCCACATTCCCACCTCACCCCCTCAACCACCTGCCACCTTACCAATCTGTCACCCACCACCTAACTCGCCGATCCTACCCACTCACACACCTACATATTTGCCCACTCACATATTCACCCACCCATTTATTCATAAACTCATTCACTAACACTAATCTTTAGGATGTGTAAATGCGGCATCTAGTGCCATAAAAAGGGGGCATGGCTTTTGCGCTGATTCTCTTAACTGCTCGCTCCGTGGATTCCTGCGTTGAGTGAGTTCCTCTGCATCATAGGTTGGAATTTGTCCAGAAAAATTGTATCCAGGCAAGTGGGTTACAACCGTTACAACACCTACAAACTACAGCCACTGGCGTTTCTGACCTTTGGTGTTTCATTGCTTCGCACATATTGATTCAACATCCTGATTTTCTGGGCCAAGATCCATTCTCGCTACATCTTTTATCTCATCTTTTATCATTAGCATTGCCCCATTGTTCTTTCTATTTTGCCTATCTCTTCTTAAGGTCAAGTACCCAAACTTCGTAACCCAGCAATCACATGCCATAATGGCTGCTGGGTGAGACCTATTTATCTTTATTTTTACCTATATGTTTCTGAATGCTACAGTCAATCAGTTATGGTGCCTTTAATTTGAACTTTTTACTATTTTTCCAGTGTGATCTTAGTCACTAATGCTTTATTGCCATTATTAAACTCTCAGGTTCCTCCCAACAAATCCTGTTTGATTTTATCCAAATCTCAAATCTGTTCTACAGCTTGACTTATCTACTCAAGTCTTATACAATTACCACTATCTGAATCCTTCCTCCCCCATATTAGTGTAGAGCCATATCTACCAACCTAGTTCTTTGATTTGCCAGGACATTGGTCTCTGCCAGTTTTAAGTGTAGTCTGTATCAATGGAACAGACCCTGTTTTTCCCAGTGCCGATGCCAGTGCTCTATCCCTCCAAAACAATTCTTTCGGTCATGCATTTAAACTTCAATCTGTTTATCCCATTGCCGAGTTGCACGAGACTTAGTTAGTAATTCAGAGATGATTATCTTTGAGATGCTGCCTCAAACTCCCTCAGCAGAAGCTAATTCCTAGCTCTATTTATGTTTTTTTATGTGGACCAAACAACTGGATCTTCTCCCTCCACTCAAATCATTCTCTGGCCACAAGGAGCAGCAACTTATCCCAGTGGCTAATATGGGAATGTGAAAGGTGTGGTGGTATGAATGTGAGCACTGCCATTGGTGCAGAGCATGGGTTTCCCATTGGCTCTGGCTGGTCATGTGCCTCTCGACCGATTGGCTGGGACTAGTCATGTGACTGCTCACCAATTGGTCGAGAGGCAAGTAGACCCCGCCTCCTCGGCAGGGTATAAGTACCCAGAGTTCCCGGCGGTCGGCCTTTCTCTGTAGTCGACCACCGGGCTAACAACTAGCTGATTAAAGCCACAATTTGGATCTTAATCGTGTCTCGAGTCCAATTGATGGTACATCAAAAGGCTACACCAATGTGCCAAATGTAATATTTCTCTGAGTCACTGCACTACTATGATTCATCTCACAAACCCACTTTTAGTTTTATGTGTAATATGATGTAATGATCTGGATCTGAAATTGGAGTGCAAAAGTTTGCCTTCCAAGTGCTTTGCAGGAAGTTGTAAAATTATTATCCAGTAACTGAAAGTTGGTTTCATCCTGATGCGTTCTTAGATAGATGTATGTTTTTACTGTTACCATCAGGGAAAAGCAAGAAGAGAGAAAAGTGTCGGAACACTCAACATTTCCCTCTGATTGAGACCCAGTTTTGCCCCTGCGACAAGTACACAGCCCAGCCTATAGGCAACTTATCTGACTGCATTCTCCCTGAGGGAAAGATGGAAACCATGCTTGGCATGAAGGTCCAAGGAGATATCAAGGAGTGTGGACGGGGATATCGCTATCAAGCCTTGGCTTGTCGTGATCAGAATAACAGACTTGTGGAATCGGGGCGATGCAACAGACATGGTGAGTTTTGTAACAGACATGGTGAGTTTAAAATAAATGAAAAAGTTCAAGTTTATTTTGTTTGAATAAATATATCAGTATGTAAAAATAAATTATATTTCTATAACTTGGAATGAGAAAGATGATCACTGCAGATTGAACATAACATTAGAAATAGGAACAAGGTTGGCCATTTGTCCACTCAATTTTGTACATCACAATAAAACAGTAACAAACAACCCAAAACCATCCTCCCCAAACAAAAAGACCCCACAAAAAAGTCCCCCCCCACCTCCCTTCTCCCCTACACCCCCCTCCAACAATGCTCATAGGGGCTTGTTTAGCATAGTGGACTAAATAGCTGGCTTGCAGTGCAGAACAATGCCAGCAGCACAGGTTCAATTCCCCTCCCCGAACAGGCGCCGGAATGTGGTGACTAGGGGCTTTTCACAGTAACTTCATTGAAGCCTACTTGTGACAATAAGCGATTATTATTATTATTATTATTATTAATGGTGACTAGCTCTTTAAAGTACAGAATAAACCACTGCCATCTCTGGTAGAACCCCTCAATTGCACTCCTCATAGTGTACTTGACTTTCTCAAGGTATAAAAACTCCATAAGATCCAACCATACTGAGACACTGGAAAATCTGACCTCCACCGCATCAGCACCCACCTTCGAGCAATCAGTGAAGTGAAGGCCAGAACACCAGCACCAGTCACCGTCTGCAGCTCCGGCAGGTCCAACACTCCAAATATGGCCCCCAGTTCAATTTGCAGAATTGCCGGCATGGTGCTAAAGAAGGAGACCCAGGATGTCACGAGCTTAGGACACGACCAGAACTTGTGCATATGATTAACCCGATCCCTCAAGCAATGCTCATATTTATCCTCCACTCCCGCAAAACAACCTACTTCGGACCAAGACCTCTCTCCTCCATCCCCTTTCCCCACCATTCACACCTTCGAGGCCTGTGTTTTGCAAACATTTTTTCCTGGGACCCAAGCCAGCCGATGTTTGAGACCCATGCCGTGACCCACCATTATTGTTAACCGTTAATGCAGCAGGTGAGCCTGCTTGGTCCTCACAATCTCACTTGCTTCGTCCACCGGAACTGTGTGGTGGACTGGGGGGGGGAGGGGATCTTGTTCAGTACTATACGACCTTTCATTCCGCGGGTTTCCAAGCGTGGTGGGTTAGGTGGATTGGCCATGCTAAATTGCCCGTAGTGTCCTAATAAAAAAGGTAAGGTTAAGGGGGGGTTGTTGGGTTACGGGTTACGGGTGGATACGTGGGTTTGAGTAGGGTGATCATGGCTCGGCACAACATTGAGGGCCGAAGGGCCTGTTCTGTGCTGTACTGTTCTATGTTCTATGTTCTATTCAATGTTACATTTCTGCTAAGGACTTCAGCTGATGATTTAAGTTCCCACTGATCCTTTGAGAAAAATCCAAAGGTTTGTACTCAAACTTGCCATGCTTAGTCTTCAAATGACTTGGAAGATTTGAGGTTTTTCAACTTCCATTTGTCAGTACTTCCCTGCAGTTAACACACATGTGCTTTGCATCCTGATTTGCATTGGCACAATTAAAGCCATACCTCAAGAAATCATCTTCATACTGCTTTGTTCCTGATTTCAATTTCTTCTTAATTATTTGTTCACCAGAGGTCCTAAAGCTCTGGGTCAGATCACATCAGCACTATTTTGTCCTTTCGCAGACTTTCCTGAGACTTTTCAGCAGATTCAACTGTGAGATCCTGGCCTGTTTGTGTCTCTGGCCCTTTCTTCCTTATTACAATATAATCCATTTTCAGTTCTTCACACAGTCCTGTTGCTTGCTTGCTGGCAGCTACATGATGGAGGAATTTCTCCTTCGTGATTTTGCATCCAAACCACCAAACGCAAAGGCCATAACTCCCCCACTCTTCCTTTAACCCTAAACTACCAAACACCCCTCCCCTTCCCTCAAGCCATCAATTTTCTGAAAACCAACAATAGCACCCAAAAAATCACACAAATACCAATTAACAGCAACCCTATAACAAAAAAAGGAATGGGAGAGAAATAAGAAAAAAACCACATAACAACGTCCCCATACAAACCCGTCCCAACCACCAGGTCCAGTTCAAAGTCCCTCAGTTCAAGTCCTTGAGCTTTAATGAAAACCTCTGCTTCCTCCGCCGTCTCAAAAAAAGGGTGCGGGATACTCCGACCACCGCCGGGTCGGAGAATCGCTGTGTGTGTGTGTGTTGGGGGGGGGGGGGGGGGGGGGGTGAATCCCACCTTGTCCCTCCAAATTCTCTGGCACCGGTTTTCGGGTGGGGATCGCACCGCACTGGCAATTCTCTGAGCCCCGATGGGCCGAGCGGCCGCCCAGCCAGTCCCGCCAGCTTGAAATGAACTTTGTCCATCCCAGCGGGACCTGGCTTGTCGGCCATATAGCGGGTCCTCGGGTGGCATGGGGGGATCCGGCCCCGGGGGGGGGGAACCCCATGGTGGCGGCACGTAATCGGGGCCCACAGATCTGCGGGCGATCCTCTGCCGGGGGGGCACTCTTTCCCTCTGCGCCGGCCTCTGTAAAGCTCCGCCATGGCCGGCATGGAGAAGAAACCCCCTGTGCATGCGCAGGAAACACGCCGGTGGTTCTGCGCAAGCGCCAGAAAACGCCGGCAGTACAGCGCATGTGCCAACTGCGCGTGCACTAACCCCTCTGGCGCCGGCCTAGCCCCCGGAAATGCGGAGGATTCCGCAACTTCCAGGCGGCCCGACACTGAAGTGGTTCGCGCTGCTCTTGGAGCTGGTGCGGGCCATCCTGCCAAGTGCGAGAGAATCCCGCCCATGGTGTTAGGCATTATGTGTAACTCTCAGCCTCACCGGGTACACCACACCAAAATGCACGCCACTCTTATAAAGCACTGACTTTGCCCTGTTAAAGGCCGCAAACCGCCTTGCCACTTCTGCCACGATATCATGATCTATACGAAAACTGCAGCCTTCCCACCGCACCTCCCGATTCTCCTTAGCCCACTTCTGGACCCTCTCCTTCATCCGATTGCATGTGAAAACATCACCATTCCTGGTGCCTCATTTGCCTGTGGTTTCGCCAGTTCCTTCCAGCTCGATGGGGGGGACCTGGTCCTCCTCCCCACCAACCTCCTAAACATCGCTGCAAAATACTCACTCAGCATCAGGCCTCAAGCAATCCCACAATCCTAAGGTTCTGTCACCTTGACCTATTTTCCACATCTTCGACCTTAGCCCTCAGGCTCTTGTTCCCGTCCTCCACCCTCCACAGTTCGTCACCAGCAAGGCCAACTGGTCACTGTGTCACGACAGTGTTGCCTCCATCCCCTTCAATACCTCACCATGTTCCACACTGTCTCTGCGGTCTTTCCCAATGCCTCCTTTATTGGGACTAATGCATCGTCCACCGACCTTTTGAGGTTTTCCAGCATCCCTCGCTCTTGCATTTCAAAATGACTGCTGAATTGCCTTTCAAATTTGACAGCCATTACCTCCATCAGCTGATCCACCTTAATAGATTCAGCCCCACCCGACAAGCTTTCCCCTGTCATCTTCGATCCCACTGGACTCCGCACCTTGCTCAGTTCCTCAAGAAGGTTATCACTCACACCTTTCTTCCTAGTATTCCTTCTTACGTTTTTTGACATCCTTTTACATAAGGCTCTCAAAGGGGCCAAGTCTGTGCACCAATTACCCCTGGTAACTGGGTGAAAAGGGCCAAATATCAAGGACTCTAGCGGGAGCTAGCTTACGTGCGGCCATCTTCTACATGTCACTGGAGGCAATCTCTGTATTATTTTGTATAACTATGCAATTGAATGTTATAGTTAATCTCCTGTTAATTTAAATTAAATATCTTGTTGAGCAAGTTTCATAGCGATTTTCTGATTGTGAGAGTTGTTGTAATATGAATACTATATTAAAGGGCACTACCGTTTCTTTCATAATTCTCTGACAACAGCTTACATAGAGGAGGCTTGCAACATCCCCTGCCCTTCTGACTGCAAGCTTAGTGAATGGTCCAATTGGTCGCGCTGTAGCAAATCATGTGGTAGTGGAGTGAAGGTCAGGTCCAAGTGGTTGCGTGAGAAGCCATACAATGGTGGAAGACCTTGTCCAAAACTTGATCACACCAACCAGGTAACCAGAAACAAATTTATTGCAGATTTCACAAACCTATTTTCAATCGTGTAAACTTTCATTGTATAAACTGTTGAGATGACTGTTGAAAACTTGATGTTTCCTTAAACCTCCATGATACACCACTAAAGCTGTTGCATCAATGAATCCAAGTTTCCTTATGTGTAAAAGTGATAGTATAATTTAGCTATCAGATCAGCAATCTGATTCTAAATCTAACTTACATATAAGAGATTCAAAGTCACCTGTAGGAAGTACTCTGACCATACAGTGTATCTGTATTCCAATGCAAAGCCAAGTTATAAATATTCATATGATGGCTATGAGATTACTGGAAACATTTTGAATTAATCTTGATCTCCTAATATTGGTAGAGGGTTGATAGTTACATTTGTTATGCAGATGTAAACAAATATAACATGACTCTGTTTTTTGATTGTGTAGCGTGTTCTTCATTTCAATGTTACTGTCAGCCGGTTTAGTTCAGTTGGCTAGAAAGCTGGTTCATGATGCTGAGCCTGGTCAGCAGCATGCATTCAATTCTAATACTGACTGAGGTTATTCATGAAGACCCGCCTTCTCAACCTCGCTCATCGTCTGAAGCGCAGTGATCCTCAGATTAAATCACCACTAGTCAGTTCTCCCCCTCAAAGGGGAAAGCAGTCATCTGGGACTATGGTGACATTACTTACTGACTGTCAACTCAGTTGAAACCAATAGTGAATAGTTTATAATTTTTCATAATATTTTTCCTTGTGGAGACTTTTGTCGTTATCCATTAAGTATCCCAAAGTGTGTGATTGCATGTAATTGAACAATAGTGAATCCATAGCATACTCAAATGTGAAAACCTAAGAATCTGTGGAACATCTTAAAATCAGTTTTGTTATATGTTGAATCATGATTTTTGACTGATAAACTAGAAGTCCACAAGTCTACTTCTAATCTGTCTGAAAATTATCTTCTGAAGGTGGTATTGTGACATTCAAATGGATGAGGAACAGATCCAGTTTATATTCAATACCCACTAGATCCCCATCCCCATCCCAATCAGAGCTGAGTTAAACAGGGAGGTGTTCAATGGAGCTTGCGGCATCGGTCAAATAAATTCAGAAGGGAAAGGCTTCATAGGCAATTAAAGGAAGCATTGGAGATGTGTTGGAAGCAGGCCATGTTCTTCCCCACCCCCACCCCACCTCCACCCCGCCCATTGGCTGTAGGTTTCTGGCCAGGTAGACAAAGAAAGGGTAAGAAATTTATCCAAGTATCCACTAAAAAATAAAGTTTATATAAATTGAATTATCTTTTGCCGATAAAGTTCAGGCTTTTCTTTTGATTCTATTAAGAGCAACCTGCTATTGTGCTAACAGCAGGCAAACCAAGAACACCATATATTCATGGATATCAGGAAATCAATGAAATTAGTTAGGTAAAAAATACTTCAATAGGGCAGCACGGTGGCGCAGTGGTTAGCACTGCTACCTCACATTGCTGAGGTCCCAGGTTTCATCCCGGCTCTGGGTCACTGTCCGTGTGGAGTTTGCACATTCTCCCCGTGTTTGCGTGGGTTTCACCCCCACAAGCAAAGATGTGCAGGGTAGGTGAATTGGCCACACAAAATTGCCCCAAAATTGGAAAAAATGAATTGAGTATAAATTTATTTTTTTTAAATACTCCAATGTGATATGATGTTGAAATATTTTTTTTAAATGATGTACAAGTTTTTTAAAAAGAGAATACATGATGGCATAGCGTGTGTCTTTTTAAAAAATCTAGTCAACCTCTATCAGAACTCAAATCCAGTTTTGCACCTTAGAGACTCATTACACTGATGTGTTCAGCCAAGACTCATTAAAATGGGCAGCTGGAAAGCAACTGTTAAGATGTGAAAAGAGGAAATGTTGATTTGCTGTCTAAATAGACACAGTGGGAGAAAACATAATTTTGAAACTGTCAAGCAGCAGCAAGTCTCTTCCAGACGTAAAGTCCAAATAAAATCTTGGACTAGATTGTGGCGCCTGAGGTGGCTAGCTCAAATTGGGAAATTTCCTGACTCGCCAAACCTGACTCAGTAAAAAGTACCCGGCATGCACAATTTTCACTCCAGGTGCTGGATGGAGTTGGACCCACCGGAGCAGGCAATGTCAGCTGGTTCAACAGCCCACTTCAGTTCTCTGGGGCTTGGTTCCTGCTGTTTCAGAAGCTTTTAGACCCTCAGGTTCTCACCACAAGAGTATTTTTAAAAACTCTCACTGACAGTTGCACCCACCATGACCCCTCAAACTCTCCATAAACTTAATACCATCTCAGGCACCCATCCATTTCCCATCCCTCCTCATAAGTCCCATTGCCACTCACTAACCTCAAGAGCCACATGAAGATGAAAAAATAAACTAACAATCTAATACTGCACTAATTCATTCATATTTAGTGGTGAAAAATAACTCTCATTCATAAAATCCATTCAAATATTTTAAACCTCCTCAAGTGGTTAATCTCTTATAAAAACAAGCAAGTTTATATTCAAACCCCACATTAAAGAAATCTAATTCTTTAATAGCCTCTTTAAACTGCCAATTGAACTGTGAACTCAGAACCCCTTGGTGTGATAATTTAAGCTTATTAAATTCAGCCAAGCAGTTATAATTACAAAATAATAGTCCTTGGGAAAATTTCAACCAATCAAGAACTCTATTTAAATGGCATGACCAGATTTCTTTTTCTAACCTACATCAGATTACCTGTCCATCAAAGCAATTCAGCAGATATATATATTTTTTTAAATCTCACTGATAGCTGCACACCTTTTTATTAATTTAAGGGTGGAAGATTTAAAAAATCTTCACATCATGATCATTTAGACATTATCCACCATTCAAGAACATATACGTTTGCTCTCATCAAATTGTGACTCCCATACTGCCCATTAAGGCCATTGAAACATCCAAAATGGAGCATTTTTGAACTCAAGCACTACATTGAAATTTTCCAGCTGAGTTCAGGTCTCCCTCCTGCAAGATTATTGCCACTCACTCTCTCTCCTACTGGCAAACAATTGGGTCTGTTTTAAATGACAGGCAGGGCTTCAACATCTTGTCCTGCCTGCCATTTTTATAGATCCACGGTTTCTTCATGATTCAGCAAAGGATCATCTGTTTAGAAGCAGGAACAGGGTAAAATTAGATTAACACATTTACACCACATACCCCACCTCAGTCCACTTAAGTATATAAATATTTTTCTCTTCAACTTATATATAATTTATTACCATACGTACCTGAGTTTAAAAAAAGAGCAGACACAAATATTGGTACAGTAATAAAAGTTTACAGATAACCCTCTAAATAAATATGTATAAATAAGGCAAGTTAGAACAGCATCAAAAGATATCTGAGATCATTATGACCCAGAAGCTATTGAACAACAGTGTCAGATCAGGCTGCTCAGGTAAATAGTGATACATAACAACGATGCGACTGTGAGCAACTAACCTTCTATACAACTGTAAAAAAAATGCACATAAATTTCAAAAAAGATAATTTTCAAACTATATAACTGGGTAAAAGATAATGGCATTGAAATTATTTAAAAAAATCAAAACTAAGGTCAAATTCTGCTTAACATTTATCTGGGCAGCCACTGTTATACCAATGGGAGTTTAACTGCAAAAGCTGGAGGAAAACTGAGAGTCAGATTTGCAGAATCATGACCTTAGTTGGAAAGGCTGATTGGTGTAGTAAAGGAGGGGGTGGGATGGGTGTGACTTTCTACACACTGCTTACAAGCTAGCTGGGAGGGACAGGAACGGAGTGACAGAGATTCCCTACTGTGGGGAGTTCATAGTTCCACTGATTTAAAGGGAACCATCGTAACACTGAAGACCAGTGCCCAATTATGAGATATGACACACAAACCTTCAAATAGGTGGGGATGGCCACCAGTTGGCATTATATTACTCTTTGGTATATATATCGTTACTCTTTGCTTTTATATCCAGAATGGCCTGATGGTGTGTTTCTGAAGAAACCACCAATCATTAACTTAAAGCAAAACAGATTTACTGACTAATGAATTGATTAACATTGAGTTTGCACACTCTACAGAACTATAACTAGTAATCAAGTAATCTGTATTAAAGTATTAACTAATTTAAACTACACGTGCTAACTATGCTATGATCTATCTCTCTAACACTCTGCTGTCTAGTCACTCCTGGTTGGAAGAGATCCAAGATCTTTTGAGTACTCATATGTATAGTGGAATCTAGTGTTGCTCTCTAGTGGTTGTGTCATACTGGGATGTTATAACTAACCCTACACATGTCTCTATATATACATATCACTACAGTTTGAAGGAAGTGTTGAGGCAGTAAAAGCCTGAACTGAAAATGGAAAATTTTTAAAAGTTAGATTATAAGCAATTTTGCAGGGGGACAAAGAAGGAACTGAATGAGAGCTGGGGTAATATTCCCCTAATTAGGGCAGTCAAGAGCCAAAGTTGACAACAACAGAAGAAAAGTAGGTGCATGTGATGTACCTCTGGGCTTTAGGTGTTTACCAGCCCTATGCAATTGAGGTGCCTCCCTCTGACCCTGTAATGTTCATCTTGCATTTTCTAGGTATATATGTCTGAAAGAAACTCCTATTTAACTGTAAATGTATATATGTATATTGTGTGTCTGTATAAGGCCATTAGGCCCAGATAAACCCAATGGACGTGATCACAGCAATTATCATACCCGCTGTTGATCTCCACCACTGACTGTTTGGCTGATTTTTAAATTGTCTATGGGGATCAGTTCTGAGGCGCGTGGGCCTGAAAGATTGCACACTTGGAAGGTGTCACTTATTCCTGACAACTCAGTGAGTTGTTTTGATTTTCAAAGGTAGGGCTGGAGGGGGAAGCCAGCAACCTGCACTCCTCCAATCAATTTCTTTTTGAGCTTCTGGTAAACTTATTATGTAAATAAAGAATCACTTGAAATGGCAAGCACAGGCAACAATGGGAGGGGGAGCGTCTGGGACATATTTGATCATAGTTGTTAGGAACACAGCAGGAACCCATTGGTACTCATGACTGCAGTTTGAAAAAGTTGTATTAAAGTTGCTCATACTGTGACAGAGTTACAATCAATAGCAGAGAGGTTTGATTTTGTGAGGAGGGAGTGAGATGAATATGAGGTTGCTAGCCATGCCTGCTTAATCTGATCTTCTGGAGTTCCCTTTCCAGATGGAGGGAAGAGTACAGCTCTCCCGTCCACCAGAGCTCATCCATTTCCAAAGGCAATAGCATACCCAGTCATGGCTTCTGTTTGTGTTTTATCTTATTCCTCCATTCTTAGCATCTGCCTTCTGCCCAATGCCCCTAGCTAGGTGCTGAACTCAGCTCCAGTCAAATTAGTGGCCAGCACTTTGAAAATTGTATTGCATCACTACTGTTGCAGTGTGGAGTCAGCATCTGGAACTGTTCCAAGCAATAGATTTCTGATCACAGAATGAAAATTGGATCCCTTGGCGGGATTCTCCAATAATGGGGCTATGTCCCCCACGCCGGCGTGAACACAGGCATCAACCACTCCGGCGTCAACGGTTCCCGAAAGTGAGGAATTCGCCACTTTCTAGGGAGCTAGGTTGATGCCGGAGTAGTTTCCGTACCTCCAGCCGGCACCGAAGGTGCGGAACGGCCGGCGTATTTCCTCGCATGCGCGGGGGTTCCCTTCTCCATGCCGACCCCCGGGCAATATGGCGGAGCCCTACAGGGGCCAGGCATGGAGGAAAGAAGGAGGCCCCCCATGGAACCAGCCCGCCTGCCGATCGGTAGGCCACGATCGAGGGCCAGCCACTGTGGGTGCCCCCACCCGGGTCAGATCCCTCCGCCTGCTCCCCCAAGACGGCCCCCGCACACTTACCTGCCAGGTCCCGCCATGTGTGAGGTGAGTGATTCACGCCAGCGGGACTGGGCAAAACTTGTCGACCGCTCGGCCCATCGGGGCCCGGAGAATCGCCGGGGGTGGGGGGCGCTGACCACGGCCCCCGACCAGCGTGGCAGCAATCTTGCCAGCGCCCGAAAAACTTCGCCGGAGAATAGGGGCAACATTATTCTGAGATCAGAGCGGCTCGATCTCTGTAGACTGGACCCATCCCACTATAGTCCAGCGGAAAACCTGACCCTTTCAAAAAATGTTTTTAAGTGCCGATGAATGGCAGCAGAGAACCACCCCCAGCTCCAGTGGCAACACTTGAATTCGGGAGAATCGTCCCCTAGATTTATGAGGCTGAAAATCTTACCAACAGAAAATTAAGATTCATCACTTTAATTTTAAACATTTATTTCTTTAATTTTACACACAATTGAACTTTATGAAAATTAATTGTGTTGAATAATAGTTCTTTGTCTTTTTTTGTTTCTTTCCTATGGCAACTTGTGTGCTTTCACAACAGGCTCAGGTAAGACAATATGGTCCACTGTAAAAATGTATCTGTCATGTGTGTATGTATGTGTGATTCAGTATAATTATAATCCTTTTTATTGAGGTATTTTTATTAATTATTTGTACTTTATGTAAAATTCGAATTAATTTCTTGCTTGAATTAATTAACTGTTAGATGTGTATTTGAGTGTGTGTATTTGAGTGACTGCATCCCCAATACACACTTTGTTCGTCAGAGGATAAGCTACATGTGATTGAATTTTGACAGGATGTTAACGAGATAGTTACAGGAAGCTCATAATATGTACCCAAGACCCTAATATATCATGGATAAGATAGTAAAGTAACTGATATAGATGCATTAAGTGATTAATATTACCTACCTACAAATTAAATTCCTAATTTTTTGGACCCTTTTGAGAAATATCAAGCCACTATCTTAGCAACAAATGGTTTTCGTCAAATAGGAATCATACCATTCAAATACATGTTTAAAACAATTCAATATTGGAAAGTTGTTCAATTGTAAAAACAAATATAGGGCAGGATTTTATGGCCCTTCCTGCCATGGGATCTTCCGGTCTTGCCAAAGGCAACCCCACGCCAGGTTCCACAGTGGTGGGATATGCAAGCTAGGAAAACTCCGTAGACATAAGCGAAACTGGAAAATCCCGCCACCGGCTGATGGCGAGCCACCTCCACCAGCAAGAAACATGCCGGACCGGAATGGGGGCGGAAGCTTTTCTAGAGTTTATAAATATCAGGCAACTCAGGCCCTTCTGCATTTGTCAGAATAAAAAACAAATCATGGACACACTATAGATGGTCAATAATATTCCTCAACCATCAATAATGTTCCAAATCCCAACTGAAGGAGTTGCTGCTGGGAATGGAAGCTGTGTTTATATCACTGCACTACTGCTGACAAAGTCTGTAAAAGCACCTAGAATGTCTTTAAATTTCCCACAAACTCATTGACAGGTCAATTGTTTCTATTGGTGAGGTGCATCAAAGGTTGGAGCTCAATGGGACAAAGAAGATCAGGCAACATGCCAAATTCAGTACCTCTACCCTTGTAAGAACAGGATCAGAGCAATGAATGGAAGTCAGTGACTTAACATTCAGCCATGGATGCAAAAGCAGCAGCAGTTGCATCACATTATTCGGTGCCAATCAAGCAGTTGCCTGTAAGATGGCAGATTTGAAGCTCCACATCATAGAATCATACAATGCCTACATAGCAGAAGGAGGTCATTCAGCCCATCGAGTCTGCACCAACCCTTGGAAAGAGCACAACACCTAGGCCCAGGCTCCCACCCTATCCCAGTCACCACATCCACCTAACCTTTTGGACACTGAGGGGCAATTTAGCATGGCCAATCCACCTAACCTGCCCATCTTTGGACTGTGGGACGAAACCGGCCAGAAGAAACCCATGCAGACACGGCAAGAAAGTACAAACTTCGCACAGTCACCCGAGGCTGGAATTTAACCCGGGTCCCTGGTGCTGTGATGCAGCAATGCTAACCACTCTGCCAACATGCTACCCATAAAAGGGTTGCCTCTGACTCTTTCCCAGACAACATTGTTATCTGGACCTCAGCCTTTGATAGAAGTTTATAAACAGTGGCAGCCATCATTGGTTCACACAGAGTTATTACAGCATGCATTGGACTACGGGAAATTCCACTTTTACCTCTTTCAAGATTTTCCATACATCCAGTGTGAGAGGCCTATATTTGTTAAAGTTGTTTTCAGTCATTTCCCATTGTTTGCAAATTAAGTTAAAAGTTAATTTAAAAGTCCATAGGCGGGATTCTCCGGTCTCTGACAGTGAAATTGCATTCGCTGATTGGCCGGACAATCCCTGTTGGCACCGAAATCGGGCGCGGTGTCGCTTTTGCGATGCTGCACCTCCTCCAAAACGGCATACTCGCAGACTACGGCGTAGGCCTCACCTGAGGCCCTCCCCAATGCTCCGCCGCCGATGGGCCAAGTTCCCAACGGCGTGGGACATGTGTCCTATTTTTTGGGGGGAACCAAGCGTGGCGGCTAGGGACTGGGTCCAGCGCCACCACAGTCAGGTGGGAGCCATTCCGCGGGCATGGGGGGCTTTGGCGGGGGTTGGGAGAACTGGTGGTCAAAGGGAGGCATTACTTAGCAGGCCGGGTCCGCGCATGGCTGGCGCTATGTTGCTAAAGCCGGGGGCTCTATGCTGCATGCCTGCTAGCCCCCACCAGACGGAGGATCGGTGCAGCTTTTGTGCTGTGTTTTCGGGCGTAAAACACCACTGTTCCCATGCTGGTGTCAGCACATAGTCTACCAAATGGAGAATCCAGCCCCATATCTTCCAGTCTTGGACACATTGGAGATTGGATGTACATTGAAATATATGCATCATGACTCTGTGGAAGTGCTGATGCACAGACCTATTTGGGAATTGGCAGGAGGTTTAAACTTCCAATGGGAAATTCCCTGCTGCCCAGAACTCTGGGTGAATCTGCCAAATGCTGAACTAAAGTTAAAAACCTGGTATAGCTCTAAGCGACTTACAAGGTACTATCTCAGGAAATTTTAAACAGTTTACCTCCACATGCCCCCAACCACCCAACCATCTCCCACAACTAACTCTCAACCAGTTACGACAATCCTCTTACCACCCTAGCATTCTCCTGACCACATCACTATCCCCTGACCCGACTACACATTCACTCAACTATCCATCTCACCCACCCACCTACCCACTCTCCCACCTACATTACCCACCTCTGCATCTCACTATCTACCTCACCTAACTTACCCACTCCCCTACCCATCAACCTAACCCACTCACATTCATCAACTCATCCAAACACTAACCCACATTCAAAGACTCGACCTTTAAACTTACCTAATAGGGCAGATGGTGCTGTAAAAAGTGAGCATGTCCTCTCTTCCTGGCTCTACTCCGCTCTGATGGAGTTCCCCAGGTGACCATGCACAGCACATTTCCCTGACAGCCAGGATCAGGAGATTCTGAAAGAAATGCACAGTAGTATCGGGTCAAAAATCTTCACAGGTAGCATTGCTGCTGACTGGATGTTGAGGCCTAGACCATAAGACGCAGGAGCTGAAGTAGGCCATTCAGCCCATTGGGTCTGCTCCGGAATTCAATGAGATCATGACTGATCTGAAATAATACTCAACTCCACTTCCTGCCTTATCCCCATAACCCTTGATTCTCTTACTGATTAAGAATCAGTCTGTTTCGGCCTTGACCCAGCCTCTACAGCTCTCTGCAATAAAGAATTCCAAGGATTCATTACCCTCTGAGAAGAAATTCCTCCTCATCTCTGTCTTAAATGGGCGACCCCTTACTCTTTGATTATGTCCTCTGGTCCGAGACTCTCCCACGAGAAGGAACAACCTCTCGGCATCTACCCTGTCAAACCCCCTGAAAATCCTGTACATCTCAATAAGGTTGCTCCTTATTCCTCGAAACTCCAATGAGTGTAGGCCCAACACACTTAGCCTCTCCTCATAAGAAAATCCCTGATGTCAAGTAGAACAGTTTTTTAAAATGACAGTTTTAATGAAGGTTTTTGAATTTTTGGATAATACTTTTATGAAAGACCTAGCTACCAGAACGTTAAATATCTTTCACAAATTGGATAGAACTTGGAAGAAACCACAAGGTATCAATTTAGATTATTTAATGACATCACCTTAATTTACCTTAAGGTGTCATATCAGTGTGATCTTAAAATAATTAAAAACATAAATTTTTAAAATTAATTTACAGGATGTGACCGTTGCTGGTTAGGCCAGCATTTATTGCCCATCCCTAGTTGCCTTTCAGAAGGTGGTGGGTGAGTTGTCTTCTTGAACCTCTGCAGTCCCTGAGGTGTAGGTATACCCACTGTTCTGTTAGGGAGGGCATTCCAGGATGTTGCCCCAGTGACAGTGAAGGAGCGGTGATAATATATAAGTCAGGGTGTTGAGTGAATTGGAGGGGAAACTCCAGGTGTTGGGGTTCCCAGGTATCTGCTGCTCTTGTCCTTCTAGATGGTAGTGGTCATGGGTTTGGAAGGTGCTGTCTAAGGAACCTTCAATTAATTACCGTTTACAAATTCATGATTGTAACTTAATTCTTCCTTTCAAATTTATGTTGTTGAGGAAATTAGAGTTAATTTCAGCAGGAGTTGCTTCACAACAACATTGGACAAGCCACAGAAAATCCAGAAAACTGGCTCTAATATGTAATATATGTATTTATGCTGATCTTATTTAGGAACAATAAGCCACTTGATACTGTTTAATTGAGCATATCAATTTATTTAGCTGGAGATGATAACAGCTGCGATGTTAGGTTTAATTAGCCTGCAGCTGATATGACAACTCAACAGGTAATCTTTGAGAGTAATTTGAATCACTTTTTAATCCGCCCAATTATAAACACCAAACATCCTCTGTCCACCCCCCCACCCCTGCCCACCCCCACCAACTCACCCCCAACCCATACATTCATGTCAGGAGGAAAACAGTCATATGGAGACCAATTAATTAATCAGTTAATTCACAGGGCAAAACTTGTTTCTACTCCAGGAAATTCTTAAGTTTCTTAAAATAATACTAAATGGGGATTGGGAAAAGTAGGTAAATTTCTCTAATTGCTCAGAATTATTTCAAAATGTAAGTTAACTACAGAATCCACGCATGCATTAAAATGCACAGTAAATGTGCACAATCGATATGCTGTCGATTACTTTTGGTATCAACTTTCTCCCGATCAGAATAGAAGACCCAAACTTAGTAACAGAAAAAAAATCATAAAATACGACAGACAAACTGAGTGAGTTATCAATAGTTCATTCCTGTTTGTCAGTGCACAAATAAATGGGAAGGATCAGTTCAAATAATAATTAGAAAGAGCCGTTTCAAAATACGGACACTAATATATGCAGTTATAGTTTAACTTACTAATTTATTATATTAAAAGTGACAAAAGAAAATAGCACCATTAAATCTTTCTTCATTACAATACTTCAAATGTATGTTTCTCATGATACACTTTATGCCAACAATAAATCTGCAATGTGAATCCAGAGTCAAGACCTACCTTGCTCTGAAGAGAACAACATGATACTCCGTGGAGAATACAGCCTCACACTCCTTTGAATTTGGCATCAGAGAGAATGAAAATCCACTTGGGGCTACTTTAGCTTACCTGACATTAATTTAAATGTTCAAAGCATAAGAATTCCTTTTCATTTGTTTTTTCTAGCTTTTTCAATTCTACCTCCTGGGAGGAAAGCTCAGAATATGCATGTAAGCATAATTGCAGAGCACTTTCTCCTGAATAGGTTCATTGGAGTCCTGGAGCCAATATGAACAAGATATGCTCCATACTGCTGTGAGACCAGTAGTTTGAGCATTAATACAGCATGCTCTTAGCCTCTGTTAGCTGAGAACATTGCGCTATAGTGAATAATTCACTTTTACAGGGACAGGTTATTTTACAAGAGCAAGCATTTTATGTTTTTTTCTTTGAACTAAATGACAGATTGTCCCCTCTGTACTTGTGCCTCAGTCAGTGCTATTGGAAAGATACTTATTGAAATCTGTATCTTTGCACAGTCATCGCCATCATTTATTCTGATATCCCCACTGCCACTTGTGTTTCTTCATACCAATAATTATGGTTGATTGTTTTGTACTATCCACCAAGGTCATCGTCTACTTTATCTAACCTTTGATCTTTGATTTTCCTCTGGGGCTTTTTCCAAAAGCTTCTGAAATCAAGCTTTGCACAGCTGCAATAATTATCCAATCCATCATCCAGCCAAGTCTAGCAGAAGGACAATGCATGACATTTTTTGATTGTTTTGAGTTGCACAAAAACCTTCTGCTCCTCCGAGAATAGAAATCAGAAGTTCAGCTAGTTTCAGTAGTGTTGAACTGGGAGCAAGATCTGAACGGTGAGTATTTGAAGTAACTAATATTTATTTAATTCAGTATTATGTACATCATTTTCATAGGTATATGAGGTGGTTCCCTGTCACAGTGACTGCAGTCAGTATGTGTGGATAGCAGAACCATGGAGTGTGTGCAAAGTGAGCAATGTGGACCTAAAGGATAACTGTGGAGAAGGAGTGCAAACCCGCAAAGTGAGGTAAAGCTAAATAATCAATTTCTTAGTTCAAAGTTCTGATCACATATTATACAATTGTTGTGTTATTGGGTCTTAACACAAATGCAGCAAAAACTGTAATGATGATAAACTAAATGAAAGATTTTTTTATTAAAGAATAACAAGATTCAGGAGAGCTATTTAGACATGTGTTACCTGCAGATGACAACTGCATCTCATGCTCACTTGCATCACTTCCTGTGATGATATACTAAACTGTTTACATAGTCAGTCATACATTAATCAATATTAAAGCAATACTGTAACATCCCCTTTTCCTTAAATAAAAAAATTACACAAGTTATAAGCTATGTGTATAACAGAATAGGATAATTGTGAAACAAAATTACACATGTATGGGCACTCATAAGAACATAAGAACTAGGAGCAGGAGTAGGCCATCTGGCCCCTCGAGCCTGCTCCGCCATTCAATTAGATCATGGCTGATCTTTTGTGGACTCAGCTCCACTTTCCGGCCCGAACACCATAACCCTTAATCCCTTTATTCTTCAAAAAACTATCTATCTTTACCTTAAAAACATGTAATGAAGGAGCCTCAACTGCTTCACTAGGCAAGGAATTCCATAGATTTACAACCCTTTGGGTGAAGACGTTCCTCCTAAACTCAGTCCTAAATCTACTTCCCCTTATTTTGAGGCTATGTCCCCTAGTTCTGCTGTCACCCGCCAGTGGAAACAACCTGCCCGCATCTATCCTATCTATTCCCTTCATAATTTTAAATGTTTCTATAAGATCCCCCCTCATCCTTCTAAATTCCAATGAGTACAGTTCCAGTCTACTCAACCTCTCCTCATAATCCAACCCCTTCAGCTCTGGGATTAACCTAATGAATCTGCTCTGCACACCCTCCAGCGCCAGTACGTCCTTTCTCAAGTAAGGAGACCAAAACTGAACACAATACTCCATAGAACATAGAACAGTACAGCACAGAACAGGCCCGTCGGCCCTCAATGTTGTGCCGAGCCATGATCACCCTACTCAAACCCACATATCCACCCTATACCTGTAACCCAACCCCCCTTAACCTTACTTTTTTATTTGGACACTACGGGCAATTTAGCATGGCCAATCCACCTAACCCGCACATCTTTGGACTGTGGGAGGAAACCGGAGCACCCGGAGGAAACCCACGCACACAGGTGTGGCCTCACTAACACCTTATACAATTGCAACATAACCTCCCTAGTCTTAAACTCTATCCCTCTAGCAATGAAGGACAAAATTCCATTTGCCTTCTTAATCACCTGTTGGACTTGTAAACCAACCTTCTGTGACTCATGCACTAGCACACCCAAGTCTCTCTGAACAGCAGCATACTTTAATATTTTATCGTTTAAATAATAATCCCGTTTGCTGTTATTCCTACCAAAATGGATAACCTCACATTTGTCAACATTGTATTCCATCTGCCAGACCCTAGCCCATTCACTTAACCTATCCAAATCCCTCTGCAGACTTCCAGTATCCTCTGCACTTTTCGCTTTACCACTCATCTTAGTGTCATCTGCAAACTTGGACACATTGCCCTTGGTCCCCAACTCCAAATCATCTATGTAAATTGTGAACAATTGTGGGCCCAACACGGATCCCTGAGGGACACCACTAGCTACTGATGGCCAACCAGAGAAACACCCATTAATCCCAACTCTTTGCTTTCTATTAATTATCCAATCCTCTATCCATGCTACTACTTTACCCTTAATGCCATGCATCTTTATCTTATGCAGCAACCTTTTGTGTGGTACCTTGTCAAAGGCTTTCTGGAAATCCAGATATACCACATCCATCGGCTCCCCGTTATCTACTGCACTGGTAATGTCCTCAAAAAATTCCACTAAATTAGTTAGGCATGACCTGCCCTTTACGAACCCATGCTGCGTCTGCCCAATGGGACAATTTCTATCCAGATGCCTCGCTATTTCTTCCTTGATGATAGATTCCAGCATCTTCCCTACTACCGAAGTTAAGCTCACTGGCCTATAATTTCCTGCTTTCTGCCTACCTCCTTTTTTAAACAGTGGCGTCACGTTTGCTAATTTCCAATCCACCGGGACCACCCCAGAGTCTAGTGAATTTCGGTAAATTATCACTAGTGCACCTGCAATTTCCCTAGCCATCTCTTTTAGCACTCTGGGATGCATTCCATCAGGGCCAGGAGACTTGTCTACCTTTAGCCCCATTAGCTTGCCCATCACTACCTCCTTAGTGATAACAATCCTCTCAAGGTCCTCACCTGTCATAGCCTCATTTCTATCAGTCGCTGGCATGTTATTTGTGTCTTCCACTGTGAAGACTGACCCAAAAAACCTGTTCAGTTCCTCAGCCATTTCTTCATTTCCCATTATTAAAATTCCCTTCTCATCCTCTAAAGGACCAATATTTACCTTAGTCACTCTTTTTGTTTTATATATTTGTAAAAACTTTTACTGTCTGTTTTTATATTCTGAGCAAGTTTACTCTCATACTCTACCTTACTCTTCTTTATAGCTTTTTTAGTAGCTTTCTGTTGCCCCCTAAAGATTTCCCAGTCCTCTAATCTCCCAGCAATCTTTGCCACTTTATATGCTTTTTCCCTCAATTTGATACTCTCCCTTATTTCCTTAGATATCCACGGTCGATTTTCCCTCTTTCTACCGTCCTTTCTTTTTGTTGGTATAAACCTTTGCTGAGCACTGTGAAAAATCGCTTGGAAGGTTCTCCACTGTTCCTCAACTGTTCCACCATAAAGTCTTAGCTCCCAGTCTACCTTAGCTAGTTCTTCTCTCATCCCCTTGTACTCTCCTTTGTTTAAACACAAAACACTAGTATTTGATTTTACTTTCTCACCCTCCATCTGTATTTTAAATTCCACCATATTGTGATCGCTCCTTTCAAGAGGATCCCTAACTATGAGATCATGAATCAATCCTGTCTCATTACACAGGACAAGATCTAGGACCGCTTGTTCCCTCGTAGGTTCCATTACATACTGTTCTAGGAAACTATCGCGGATACATTCTGTAAACTCCTCCTCAAGGTTGCCTTGACCGACCTGGTTAAACTAATCGACATGTAGATTAAAATCCCCCATGATAACTGCTGTACCATTTCTACATGCATCAGTTATTTCTTTGTTTATTGCCTGCCCCACCATAACATTACTATTTGGTGGCCGATAGAATACTCCTATCAGTGACTTTTTCGCCTTACTATTCCTGATTTCCACCCAAATGGATTCAACCTTATCCTCCATAGCACCGATGCCATCCCTTACTATCATCTGATCAGGGCAGCACGGTAGCATGGTGGTTAGCAGAAATGCTTCACAGCTCCAGGGTCCCAGGTTCGATTCCTGGCTGGGTCACTGTCTGTGCGGAGTCTGCACGTCCTCCCCGTGTGTGTGTGGGTTTCCTCCGGGTGCTCCAGTTTCCTCCCACAGTCCAAAGATGTGCGGGTTAGGTGGATTGGCCATGCTAAATTGCCCATAGTGTCCTAAAATGTAAGGTTAAGGGGGGGTTGTTGGGTTACGGGTACAGGGTGGATACGTGGGTTTGAGTAGGGTGATCATTGCTCGGCACAACATCAAGGGCTGAAGGGCCTGTTCTGTGCTGTACTGTTCTAATTTCTATGTTATTGCCCGGATATCATCCTTAAATAACAGAGCAACACCACCTCCCTTACCATCCACTCTGTCCTTCCGAATAGTTTGATACCCTCGGATATTTAACTCCCAGTCGTGACCATCCTTTAACCATGTTTCAGTAATGGCCACTAAATCATAGTCATTTACGATGATTTGTGCCATCAACTCATTTACTTTATTCCGAATACTACGAGCATTCAGGTAAAGTACACTTATGTTGGTTTTTTTACCTCTGTTTTGAATCTTAACATCTCCAGTTTTATTCGTTTTGTTATTACTGGGCCTATTCACTGAGCTCCCCTCAGTCACTGTACCTTGTACTGTCGCCATTTTAGATTTTTGACTATGTCTTCTCTGCCTTGCACTTTTCCCCTTACTTCCTTTTGCTTCTGTCCCTGTTTTACTACCTTCCAACTTCCTGCATCGGTTCCCATCCCCCTGCCACATTAGTTTAAACCCTCCCCAACAGCTCTAGAAAACACCCCCCCTCATATTAGCTATTCAGGTATTTCTGAAATGTACAGGTAGTCTGCAACAGTGAAACTTTGCTGAGATCTGGAATTGTTAAATATTTTCTCTTGATTTGTAGGCCAAGACTGACAATCATCCTTTACTTGAATGTTGTGCACACCCTCTTCCCTAATTATGGTCTCAGAACTTGAATGTGAACGTGTTCTTGATACTATAGGAAAATTAGCTAGGATGCTCTTGGATAATTATGTCCTTCCTCAATGTCACTCCATTCAGGGTGATTACCTTGTATACTGTGGCTCATTAAAGATCATTGATACTGGCGCTTATTGAACATGGTTCACTCTGACTTTCTGCCCTATATGCAGAGGAGGCAACTCCATGCTAGCATGTTTGTCATGCGTAATTTTCATTTTCTTTGGTTTTACTGTACCAACAATTTGTCTTAGACTGACAATGATCTGATCAGATGATAACTTGCAAATGTTGTCCTGACTTGCCTTCCAAAATTGATCTATTCTGGGGATGGTAGTACCTTATCAAGTGGTGTTGATTGCAGGTGTAACATTGCAAATTGAATGTCTTGATTGATCTCCTTCCATTTCAGGATTAGTAACTTTACCATTTGCAACATTGTTTTTTTCTAGTCCTTTTAACCTTGGATAGTGTAGGGATAATGTAACTTGATTTACAGCCCACGTTCTGCACGTGTCTTGGAATGGCCTATTGGTGCACCCTGAACCATTATCTGACCTATCTCCTCCGGGGACCCAAAAAGATTGAATATTGCACTCATTGTGTTTGCTACAGATGTGCTTGGTGTATCCCTTAGTTGGTGAATGATAGAAAATTTGAAGAAGTAATCGATAATGACTAAGAAGTCATCACCTCTAACAGTGAATAAGTCAGGTTCAATTCTTAGCCATAGATGTGATGGAACGTTGTGAGGATGGAGTGGCTCTTGTGTTCATTCGACAGTTGCTCCTGACACATCCTCACTGTTCTGTCGTTATTGATCCCTCGCCAATAATCTGTCTCACATGCGAGTCATCTTGTCTTTTCAATGCCTGTGTGACCTTGATATAACTGGGTAAGTATATCTTGACAAAGCATTTTGGTATCAATACCTGTCTGCTCTTGAAAATTACTCTTCTTGAAATGCCAATTTCGTTACGGTGTGGCCAAAAGATTCGGAACCTTATTTGTTGTATCTGACCATCCATTCATGATGAACTCTCATATTGCCATGAGGTCAAGATTGCTGGAAGTCTATCTTTAGAGTTCTTTGAGTTTTCTTTTCTTTCCAAATCACATTAGCTCAATGTTATACATATCTTCTTGTTCCGTTTTGTCTACTTGAACATCCAATAGTATCATGGTGGCACAGTGGTTAGCACTGTTGCTTCACAGCACCAGGGTCCCAGGTTCGATTCGCGGCTTGGGTCATTGTCAGTGCGGAGTCTGCACGTTCTCCCTGTGTCTGCGTGGGCTTTCTCTAGAAGCTCCAGTTTGCTCCCACAAGTCCCGAAAGACATGCTGTTAGGTTAGTAGACATTCTGAATTCTCCCTCTGTGTACCCGAACAGGCGTCGGAATGTGGTGATTAGGGGGTTTTCACAGTAACTTCATTCAGTGTTAATGTAAGCCTACTTGTGATAATAATGATTATTATTATTATATCTTTTGTCTGCTTGAAATTGGGTAACGTGCTCAATAACCATGAGATTTCCAAGTTTGTGCCAAACCTCACAATCGTACCCTTGCACTTTGGTTTGGATTCGAGGGGGTGTGCTGATGAGGGACTTTTGCCAAATAATTTTCAGCAGCTTGTGATCAATATCAACAACAAACTGTTTGCCAAACTGATATATGTTTAATCTGTGAAACCGAACACTCAATATTTCCCATTCAATATTTAAATAGCTCACCTGAGTGGATGACCACTTCTTTGCCAGACTGTCTACACAATCTTGCCCAGTGTCCTTTTAGACCCACATGTCTTGCTCTGTCTAGGTGTTTTGGTTACCTGACTTACATTTGTTGCTGTTCCAAGTGCTTCAATGCATTGCCTGCTCACAGCTATGGTTTTGTATTCTCTACCATCTTTGAGGAAACTATCGTATATAATTTTCTCTTATCAAGCAGATCCTTTTGAATGACTTTATTGGGGTCAATGTAATTATAAGCGCCATGATTCTCATGGAGAGATTTGTGAAATCACAATCTTTGTCTTTGTCTCATTGTCTACCGACAGCAGGTTAATAGTTTCTTTGAGTTGTTGTCCAAAGGGCATTAGTTCTAGTCAATAGATTCTAAAGCTGACATTGACTCTTAACTAATCTTCCAGTATTGTCGAGGATTTAAATGGGTCTTTCTGTTCTGCTTTTGATATCGCAGGAGAGTTGATGTGATGCGGACCCTTCATTTTCAGTTGCTCTTTTTATTTTAATTGCTTGCTTATTGACACCGATCACTGCAATCTCTAAGAAACAGAACTCCATACACTGGCGAAATACTTTATCAATGACATGGATGAAAGCACAAGGGAAACGATCCTTAAGTTTGCTGATGACAAAAAGCTGCATGATCAAGTTAGGATTTCAGATAAAATAAACAAACCACATGCTGATCTTGATACAATTGTGGGAAAGTTTACTTGTTGGAGTTTTAAGAGCAGTTGGAGTTTAAAGGGGTTAAAATTGACAGCATGTTAAGGAGTCAGTTCCATTTCATCAACTTCCACATTTATCTGTAATGTGTTGGGCTAGGTGCGAATAACTCCCTTGGGACAGGTAGGTTGTTAATTTCAAAATGTCAAAGCTCATCCGAACAATCTTAACATTGCAATTCAACTGTGGGTGCATGCGGGCTTCCTAGAGCTTTCCAGTGAAGCCAAGTCAATTAAGGAGGCTGAAGAAATGACAAGCAAAGATCCCTGTATGTACTAAATCATAGCAGCTTTCTTGCCTGATTGACAAGGAAGTACCATACCTGCTCTGAGAGGTGACTTTCACTACTTTGGAGGTTGTGTGTTTGATCTCCACTTGAACGCCTTTGGAGCTCTGGTATATCAGATCAGAATGAGTGCCACACATGCTGTCTGTCTTTGGACCTCCGATAAGGACCAAGATAACCAGGAGCAGTGGCAGACTTTCCCCTCACAGACTTGTTGCTGCGCAGGAGCGAGGGGATGAGCAGAGAAGTGTCGCTCACAGGAGGCAACACAAGCAGCACAACATGTGTACCAGCAGAGTATCCACTTTTACGCCATGTCTGAACACTAGTGTTCAAAGAGGCTCAGGGTCTCATCTTCAGTCTTTAGCAGTCATTTTCAGCCTCAGGGAACCCATATCCCTTAATATCATTGCTGAACGAAAAATCTATCTATCTCAGATTTAAAATTAACAACTATTGTAACTTCAACTGCTATTTGTGGGCGAGAGTTCCAAATCTCTACCACCCTTTGCATGAAGAAGTGCTTCCTAATATTTCTCTTGAACAATCTGGCCCTAATTTTTAGACTATGCACCCTCGTTTTAGAATCTCCAATCAGTGCATGGGAGCCATGGGACCGGGCCGATGAGGTTCCCTGTGACTCTCAAGGAATATGAGTCACTCCACTGAGGGGACAGAGCTCCCTCATTAGCGGGGACCAAACATGAATATAAAAAACCCCGGCAGGATGTGGGCCGGTCACAGGAGTCCCTTCAGGGAGTGGTGGTGTGTGGCATTTTCATTCAACGTTCAAATAAGCCTTTGTATCCTTTACACTCCCGTGCGGTCGCTCCCTTTGATCCAACATTGGCAACAAGGATGGGATGGAGTTACAGACGGCACCATTTCTGCAGTGCTCAGCTGCCTCTCCAAAGGCCTCTGGAAGTTGTTTCAACGGCCACAGACATGTCACACTTTGGGAAGCTTGAGGCATTTGATGCAGGTCACAGTACAATGAGTGCATGAGCTTTTTTTTTGAGCGATCGTTATCATCGGGGTTGAACGGCAGATTGTTCTCCTGTTGACAGCCTGTGGTCCACCCACCTTCAGCATAATCAAAACCTTAACGTACCTCGAAACCCAGACTCAGGGGGCTGGATTGTCCATTTCTGCGGCTGAGTACCGGCTCGAACGGAGAATCCGCAGGTTGTTCACGTGAAAAGAATCGGCACGGATTCTGGTATCGATGAGGGGCTAGCACGGGTGCCAATTGAATCACCCGCCGCCCGCGCCGAAAATGGCCAGGGAATGGCTGGATTACCGGTGCATATACGCACTGCTGACACCCTGCAACGGTTGTGCCGTACAGCATGGTGCTGGCCATGCGCTAAACCTAACCCACCAACAGCGGCCATCCCCCATCAGTCTCCCCAGCCTGACAGACTCCCCCCACCCCCCCTTTCGCAAGCGGCATGGATCCCAGCCGAATGTGGCGGCGCTGGACACATTTGCAGCCGGCACGCCGGCTCAGACCACACGTGGCCCGCGCCATCGGGAACTCGGCCCATTGGGAACAGAGCACTGTGGGTGGGCCGTCCGATGGGCCGCCAACAGCATTGTGACTGCTCGCGTCAAGGTGACGCTGGTTTGGAGGAGACGAAGAATGGCAAACCTGCGCCGGCCCCGATTCTGGCATCTGAATTGATCCTACGCCTGATTGCTGATTACAATTTCGACGTCGGGCAACAGAGAATCCCGTCAAGGTCCTTCGCAGACTTAGTCACCCTGGTATGGAAACATTCCAACCTCAGACTGTCCGTCATTGTCCAGCGCTATCATTGTAATATGGCTGAACGAACCCCTGGAGAGTCAGTGTTGAAATATTTAGTGTGCCTCCGGACACTCGCATAGTTTTGCAAATATGGGGCTGCCTTTTCGAAGATGATTCAAGACAGGCTGCTTTGCGGTATCTGCAACACGGTCTCCCAGTAAATGCAGCTCACCAAGCCCCAGCTGGACCTCAAAAGGGCTATTGAGATAGCCCTATCATGGGAAAATGCAGGGCATGCAAGTGCTGTAGGGGATGGAGGTCCTCAGTCTAGTCTCGGTGGGCGCCACCCTTTCGACCGGGCTATCCTGACCCCTGGCACTGGAAGTCGGCCTGCTGGGAGTCAGACCACCTAGCACAGACCCTCGAGCTGGATGGGACTCCTCCCTTGATCCTGATGAGGCAGATCCTAGTTATGGAGGGCATGTGGTCAGCGTGGCCACAGAGAGAAACTTACACAGGATGACACATCCGCCCCTCGCCCTAGCAGGGCTGGCTGTCCAATGGTCCGGCACCTTCCTTTTGGAGGAACCTGAGGGCAATTGCCAGCAGCTGAACTGCATTTCCTCATCCAAGATCGTGCACATTACAATCACAGTCCGACGGAATTGGACACAGGTGTGGTGTCTCAGTTGGTGGCAAAGACATTTTCGATGGAATCCGGACCGGGGTTCAGTTTCTCTTGTTGGATTTCACCGAGGCCCGGTTGGCCATCTACACGGGGGAGTCGCAGGTGATGACATGAACTACGATGTGCGCAGTTGTCAACGGGAAGCAGTCTGTTTGCCTACTCCTGGTTGTGGTATGGGACTCCCGGCCTCGTACACGAACCTGGTCCGAAACAAGCCCTGTCTGTTGAACAACAATGTCCGGGACCCACGTCAACCCATCGTCAAACTTTCATGCATGGACTGCATCCCCTGGTGTAAAATGCCAAGGTAGGGTACTTCCGCCAGGGTACAGATCCCTCCTTCCCAATACTGATGCCCCATGAATTTGAACCCCTCTTTCCCACATCATTCCTTCAGCTACGTGTTTACTTCCCTAATTCCCTAATCTGCAAATTCTTGCAATCAACCACCCACTGCATTACACAGATGCCTGATACCATGTTTGACAGAATTGGCAATTATGTATATTGTACCAGTAATTATGTCAGCCACAATGATTGGGCATTCAATCGAGGAGTACTTCCACAGATGCATAATTGTAGCAATGAATATACCCCCCGAATCACTTTGGAGTGTTCAGTAACTACAAGGAAGAGGAATGTTATGCATTCAATGCATCAGCAGTAGCCCACATTGCGACACAGAATGCCCAGGATGCCCTATTAATGTCAAGCTTCAGTTAGGTTCTAATATTCACTAGTAGGAGGGAAAGCCTAACCCCCCCCCCCCCCCCCCCCCCCCCCACTGCTTAGAGTTAAGTCTTATTGATCACAAGTGAAAAGGTCACTTGTCAGACTGACTGCAAACAAAAATGGACAAGTGATGGAAACAAATAAAATTTACGTGGTTCAAAAACGAAACAGAAACTTAATAACCCAATGTGCATTGCATGTGCATACCATTGTTCAACTACAAATATTTTTCTTCCTAGTATTTGTATGTAATACAACCCCTGTTTCTTCAATAGTGGTGGTGGCAGGTTGCCCAGAGCTCTAACAGCTGAGATGCCCTTGACCAATGTCCTCTGGAGCACATGAGGTCCAATGACTGCATACCTTGTAGTAATAATAATAATCATTATTCATGTCACAAGTAGGCTTACACTGCAATGTAGTTACTGTGAAAATTCCCTAGTCGCCACATTCCAGCACCTGTTCGGGTACACTGAGGGGGAATTCAGAATGTCCAATTCACCAACAAGCACGTCTTTCGGGACTTGTGGGAGGAAACCGGAGTGCCCGGAGGAAACCCATGAAGTCATGGGGAGAATATGTTGACTCCGCACAGACAGTGACTCAAGCCAGGAATCGAACCCTGGTCCCTGGCGCTGTGAAGCAACAGTGCTAACCACTGTGCTACGCAGGTGCAGAGTCAACCATCAGGATATGAGACAGCATATGAGTACTGACTGAGATGAGGGAGATAGGGAACAGTAGGTGAGAAATTGAATCACTTTGAGCCGAGTTTTCACTTCCATGTACCCTTTCACCATCATCCCTCTCATTGCCCACCCATTGTCTCCTGCGAACAGTGAGCTACACAACACTTTGCTGACAGTCATTAGGACACTGAATGTCTGAGGCCAAGATTTTGTTGTTCCTATTGAAAGTGGTATTCCTTTTGTGCACGCCATTGCCAAGCAAGACGTACCAAGATTTAATTGATCTCCAGCAACACCTGCTCCACAGGTGAGATTGATGGTGAACCACCTCTGCTTCTCTGCCTCTCCCTGGTATTCTTTGCTCCCTTCTCCTATAAAGAGACCTATAAGTATAAGAAATAGAATGTGTTGGAACAGATGGCTAGAGGGTGACTGAGGCAGAGGTGTGGTACTGTTTTAAGCTGAGGGTGAGTGCCAGTAATGAATTGGAAGATGGGAATTCGAGAAACTGCATCGACAGAAAGGAATGGGTGAACCTATAAGTTAGTGTAATGTCAGGATGTAGGTGCTGAACTTTCCTGTCCTCCTTAAGTCATTAAGTTACGTTCAATATTGAATTGAGGAGCGTGGCACTACACTGCTTCCTTCTGTCAGTCAGAAAATTGAATCACCCTGTGGGACCTTACAGCCTGCCAGCTCTCATGGAGGGAGGCACTATTAGAGTGAAGCACAAGAAGAACATTCTGACAGTTCCTTCTTTTGTTCACCCATTCATTAACTGTCATCTCTGCAATGTCCCTAAGTACTGAGGCTGAAATCAGTCCTTGCAGATCGTCATCACGATTGCTCATGGAAACCCATGAGTCAGGTGGTAATGTAGTGACTGGGTTAAGGACAGATACACTATGGTTACTTCTGGATTTCCCGCGTGTTACCGAACCACCCACCATCCCAATCCCACCCAGTGTGTTCTCAAGTTAACATTCCCCCCCCCCCAGTCTTCGCTATCCACCCCAGACCCTTTGAGTACTGTTCTGCCATATGCCCTCCAAAGTGGATAAAGAGGAAAAGCCCCCAAAGAAATTCCCATGGATAGTTTTGGACCTGCATGAAACAACTGAATTCTGATAAAATGCACAAGGATAGAGAAACTTTTGTAACTAAACAGCGGCTTGCTTTTTAGTTGAGAGGTAATTAGTTATATTATTTTTTGCATAGGATATATAGAGCCACTTAATCATCTTCATTTAACATTTGGGATTTTCAACAAATGAAAGGGCTGCCCTATGCAAGGATGAGCCTTATTTGGTTCAAGTGAAATTACCATTTATTCTGACAGGTGCATGCAGAATACAATGGATGGTCCTATTGAACCTGCTGAAGATTACCTCTGTGATCCAGAAGAAATGCCATTGGGTTCCAGGCAATGCAAGCTGCCATGTCCTGATGATTGTGTTATGTCTGAATGGACATCATGGAGCAAGTGTCCCCTGGTAAGGTTACAGTAACTGGTTGTACTAAATATTGTGTCTGCAGGCTCCTTTAATCATGAACAAACCTGGTTTTCATGGTAATTTGCTAGCAGTGCGTTAAAGTACTCTGATACCAATTCTGCCTGGAGCTCTTTTAATTTGTGAAAACAATGCAGTACAATTAATTTCAGTAATAAAACAAGTCATGTGCCATACTGTTGACAAACCTTTTAGATTCCTCTCTTTAATTAAGAAAGCAAAATCTATTTAGTTGAATAATACTTTCATTAAACAGAGACCTCAGAGTAGATTTTGACTTGGTGTGATAATGTAAAATGTCTTATTTCAAATCGGCTGCACAGTTACATCTCTCCTTGTTGTTATTTATATTTACTTGCGTGATGTAGAAATGGACAGACTGTCTGTATGAAGTGAGCTTGCATTGAGTCATGTAAAAGGGCACTGATGTTTTATTTCAGCCTTGTAACAGTAGTACAGTTCGAGAGCGGTCAGCAGTTCCATTAAGACAGCCAGGAGAAGGGAAACCCTGTCCACCTGAGACAGAGACTGAGTCCTGCAATCTGAACAAGAACTGCTTTCACTTTGTCTACAATGTTACAGGTAACTATCGCTTTCTTCTCAATGGTCTTTAAAAAATATATATACTTTTTTCTTTGTAACCTTTATGGGTGAAAAATCATAATCATGACTTGCGTTCCAGCGCCTGTTCAAGTATACTTCCTCACAGCCTGAAAGGTCTCCATTCTATACTTCCAGTTCCTCCATCTCTGTCACATCTGTTCTGATGACATACCTTTCCACAACAGTGCTTCTTTATCCATCAACCAAGGATTCCCTCTTACTGATATTCAACAAATTATTTTCTGCCACTATTAGCATGATGCCACCACCACGTTCACTCCCCTCCCCTTTCAGCATTCAGAAGGGACTGTTCCCTCCTGATAACCTGATCCACTCATCAGTCACCCCCAAAACCCGGTCCCCTTCCCATGTAAATGTAGGAGATGTGACACCTGCCCTATTACCTCCTCTCTCCTCACCGTTCTTGGCCCCAAAAGCTCTTTCCAGATGAAGTAGCAATTTTCATGCACTTCCTTCAATCTGGTCTACTGTATTCGCTGCTCATAATTTCCTCTACACTCGGGGGACCAAAACCAGATTGGATGACTATGACCCTGAGCTCCGGCGGTCTGATATTTGAATTCACCATCTTGCTCTTGCATTGTCATCTCTGCCCTTGGCCTACTGTTCTGTTCCAGTGAAGCTCAACATATGCTTGAGGAACTTTACAGCCTTCCAGAATCAACATCAATAATTTCATACCATAATCGTTGCCCCTATTTTGGTTCCTTTTCTTTGCTTTTTTTTCTCTTATATTTGCTTTCAGATGGCAGTGCATCTTTTCCAGGCACATCTTTGGTTTCTTTGTTTCTTTTCTCGCCACTTCATTATTCCCTTTTTTCCTTGTTGTAAGATCCCACCTCAGAGACTATGTTGTTTGTTAGCTGTGACTAGCTAAGGACATGTCTGAACAAAAAGGGGTTTATTGGATGAACCTAGCTGCATACAGATATACAAGACTACAGGTGTTACTCACTCTAAGCCATAAGCTTCCTCCTACTCTACGCTTCGGCATATGACTCTCTCTTACATCATCATGGGGGTAGAACTGTTTCTCCAAACCCAACCTTTAATCCCCTCCCTGACACTACAGCCCTAAAAGACTTCTGTCATTCAATATCTCCAGTCTTTCATAGGGGAGGTGGTGACATAGTGGTATTGTCACTGGGCTAGTATTTTAGAGACCCAGGGTAATGCTCTGGGGTCCCTGGTTCGAATCCCAACATGGCAGATGGTGAAATTTGAATTCAATAAAAATATGGAATTAAAAGTCTAATGATGATCACGAAACCCATTGCCGATTGTTGTACAAAACCATCTGGTTCACTAATCTCCTTCAGAGAAGGAAATCTGCCGTCCTTATCCAGTCTGGCCTACATGTGACTCCATGTGACAGCGATGCGGTTGACTGCGCCCCCTCCCCTTCCCTCCCCTCACTGAAATGGCCCAGCAAGCCATTCAATTCAAGGGCACTTAGGGATGGACAACAAATGCTGGCCCAGCCAGTGATGCCCTTATCAGAAGAATGATTTTTTGTTAAAACTTGACCTTTTGTTATTGTTCCACCCTACCCTTGCTCAAAAACTACTATATTTCTGATGAAAGGACATTGGCCTGATCTGTTAAATGCTCCTCTCTCCACAAATGCTGCCTAACCTGAGTATTACCAGCACTTTTTGTTTTATTTCAGCTTTCCATCATCTGCAGTATTCTGCTTTTTGATTGATGCTTAATTGGACGCCACTTAATAACATATCCTTTAGTTTTCTTGCTTGTTATCTTAAGTACAGTATGAGATGGCTAATTATCTTCCATCTCATAGATTGGAGCACTTGTCAGCTGAGTGATAAAGCAGTCTGCGGTAATGGAATTAAAACAAGAATGCTGGACTGTGTTCGGAGTGATGGGAAATCAGTCGATCTCAGGTTCTGTGAAGAGGTATGTCACGTTATAAGTGCTACTCCTGGAGGAAAGTAACAGCTTTCTTTAGCTCAGCTACCACGCATATATTGTCCCAATCATTTCCAGACCATTAAATAGTACTTAAAAGATGAGTTCCTGTCAATGTCTTGTCACACTTTATACTTTTCTATGGTTTTTTTCACAAACAGTGAAAGAAAGATGTGACCATTGTCATATCCTGGAACTGGTTTTAGTAAAATAAGGTTCGCAACATGTTGGTTTAAGAAAATATCAAATTGACAGGTGGGATTTTAACCCTACAAGATCGGCAGGAAAGGGACGGAGTTACGGGAGAAAAGTGACGTTAACTTCATAAAAATCTGAAACCTGATCACAAGCCATCATGATTGTGCTCACTTACAGTGTAACTGGTGCAGACTAAGGTGAAGGCAAGTAGCCTGCTGTTAAGAGATTATGGATCATTTTTTTCAATATGCTTATAAAGTTGCTTGTATCAGATTTTAATAACCTTTTAGAGTTAACATGTGTGAGTTGGATTTTCCAGGACTCAAGAAAACCTGGCAGCTGATTGGAGGAGGAAGCAACTGCTGAATACAGCAGTTAAGTGCCTTTGCAACACTGCCTGTGGTGCTTCCTCACCGCAGCTGCTACCCCCCCCCCCCCCCTCCCCCGGCCTAGTTCTTCCTCTCCACTACCCTGCCACAATCAGCCTCCATTCCTCGGTTCTCATCCTCCCACTCCTGCCCACCATCTCAAGGCCGAGCTGTGATCTCTTTCCCAGCGTCCACTTAACCATACAATATCTTCCACCCCTTTGGAGGTCAGCAACAGGCTCCTAGTGCAGTCGTTCCACTCAACTGCCTCTCAGTTTAGCAAATAATTGGCCAGGAAAGTTTAATTCAACAGGGCAATACTGTTTCCCATCCTTCCAGGACTCCTGGTCATTTCATGCATTTCTCCAGCCCTGCCTCCCTGTAAATATTAGGGTGTTATCTTTCCAATTTACAGTTGATGATGTTGTGTTATGGGCCAGGGCTTAGAGAACTCCAAAGTGTATCATTGGAGTTCACCTGACCCAGAACTTTTAATAGATTGTGGTATGGGAAGCACACGGCCCAGTCTACAGGTGTGGTACAGCAAAAATGGAAAAGTATTTTTTTAAAGCAAAACAATGTTTATTCTATGAACTCAAGTTAACCTTTTTAAAACATACACTGAACATCTTAGCAACCATTAATTCAAATACAACCCCCAAAGAATACAACACTAAGTAATCCTTTAAGCTCTCCTTTTAACATCCATAAGACTTATAACACCTTTTACCAGAACCCATCAGGTTAAAGTCACTACTGTTGTCAGTTTTAAATCACCAGGATCGATTTACAGTCTTTAGATTACAGAGAGAGACTCTAATACACCTTCTGCTTGTGACTGCAGCTATCCAGCTCTGAAAAAAAAACTAAAACACACCCTGCAGCAAACAGCCTAAAACAAAAATAAAAGGCTGACAGACAGCCCAGCTCTACCCACTCTCTGACATCACTGCAGTAGTAAACACCCATTTCTTAAAGGTATTCTCACTACAGATATTTATATACACACCCATTTATAAACACCCAGTTCTTAAAGGTACAGTTGCTTTTTGGTTCAACCACATGAAACATAATGAAATATTAGGTAAACAATAAATACTTGCATATGAGTACTCGAAGAGGTATTTTCCAGGATAGTACTAATATAGACTCCGCCCTAGTTTGCTGTGTCCTGGAGTGGCATAGCGTGGTATAATTGAGATTGCCCACATTAAGTGTCAGGTCTGAGCTGTGTCATCTAAGAAAAGGAGGGGGATCAGGTAGAGAAAAAGGAACAAAAACTGGCACTTAAGCCAGTTTAGTAACATGGAAATAAAGGCAAGCCCGAAGCATCTGATTAATTGTAGCAATGACAGTAACCTATGTGCATCCTTATCCTTTCTAATGAGCATACACAGATCTCTACTTGGGTGGAAGGTCAGAAGGTTCATTTGCTTGAGTGCTAGGCTTGAAGCTTAGAGGTCTTGCATTCAAAACCTCACTCGGCATTTCATTCTCATGAAATGAATCAATTGAGAATAATTTCAGGCAGCACGGTGGCCTAGTGGTTAGCATAGCTGCCCCACGGCGCTGAGGTCCCAGGTTCGATCCCGGCTCTGGGTCACTGTCCGTGTGGAGTTTGCACATTCTTCCCATGTCTGCGTGGGTTTCGCCCCCACAACCCAAAAATGTGCAGAGTAGGGGGATTGGCCACGCTAAATTGCCCCTTAATTGGAAAAAATAATTGGGTAATCTAAATTTATTTTTTAAAAATTGAGAATAATTTCTTAGGATGTGCTCAATGCTTTCTGCACTACTGCAATACATCCTACTTGTTTGACAATAGAAATAAGGATTAATGTCTCTCTTTGAAATAGAACAAACACTATGAGTAATAAAGTTGTCTCTCCCCCAAGGAGTCCTACAAATACAAGTATCAAAAATGTAGGGCGCGATTCTCCCGAGTCATGAAGACTCGGGAAGCTGGCGTCAAAAACGGGTGGGTTTGACTCCAGCCTCCGCCCCCCCCCCGGACCGGGAACCGATTCAGCTCCCCGGTCGGGGCTAGCATCGCGCGGCCGCGAACTCCGGCATCGCGGGCTTAACGAATTTCGTTAAGCCCGCTAGCCAGAGTTAGCGACGGCTGACGCGTCAGATGACGTCAGCCGCGCATGCACGGATTGGACGACTCCAACCCGTGTATGCGCGGATGACATCATCACGCATATGCGTGAAACCCACGCATGCGCGGGCCGGTATGCCCCTCAGCCACCCCGCGAATGGATACAGCGGGGCGGCGGAGGGAGAAAGAGTGTGCGGGGTAAGTACCCGCTGCCCGCGATCGGTGGGCACCGATCGCGGGCCCACGGCACCTTTGGCACGGCCGTGGTACTGCCGTGCCAATCAGTGCCATGGTTCCCCAGATCGGGACTTTACGGCCGTTTTTACGAACGGTCAGACCAGGTGTGTTTTACGTTCATAAAAACGGTCGTAAAGGCCTTCGAAATCGGCCCATCGGCCAGGGGTGAATCGCTGCTCGCCGTAAAAAAACGGCGGGCAGCGATTCATGTCGGGAGGCGGGTGTGGGGGGTGGGAGAATAGCTGGAGGGCGTCGGACCAGCGTGGCCGTAAAGATTTACGCCGCCCGCTATTCTCCGCCCCGTCGTGAGTGCGAAGAATCGCGCCCGTAATTACAGTTATCAATTCTTGTATTCGTGCCTTCACTAACCTTTCCCTATATTCCCTGTTGTTAAAAATGTAGGACTTTACTAGATGACTATGTTTTAAAATGTCTCCTTTCACTTAAGGTGAAACAGAATGTTCTGGATAGGGGGATGATAGTCATACTAAACCTCTTTCTAGAGTTGGGCCCATGTGATCTGGGAAAAAAACCTAAAGCAAAATCTATTAACAATCATAATGTGGAGATGCCGGCGTTGGACTGGGGTAGGCACAGTAAGAGGTCTTACAACACCAGGTTAAAGTCCAACAGGTTTGTTTCGAATCACTAGCTATCAGAGCACAGTTCCTTCCTCCGGTTCGGAGCTCCTTCACATGAAAGGAGCTGTGCTCCGAAAGCTAATGATTCGAAACAAACCAGTTGGTCTTTAACCTTGTGTTGAAAGACTTCTTTTTATTAACAATCAAATGATAGTTTTCACACTTTGACACAAAAAGCGACAGCTGCTTTTTCGAGATAGACATGGGGCGGGATTCTCCGACCCCCCGCCGTGTCCCGAAGTCTCCGGCACCGGAGATTCGGCGGGGGTGGGAATCGCGCCGCGCCGGTCGGCGGGCCGCCCCCCCCCCCCCCCCCCCCCCCGGCAATTCTCCGGCCCGCGATGGGCCAAAGTCCCGCCGCTGTCATGTTGGTCCCACCGGCGTGGAGCAAACCACCTACCTTCCCGGCGAGACCAGGCCGTGCGAGCAGGTTCCGGGGTCCTCGGGGGGGGGGGCTGCAGGGAGATCTGGCCTCAGGGAGTGCCCCCACGGTGGCCTGGCCCGTGATCGGGGCCCGCCGATCGGCGGGCGGGCCTGTGCCATGGGGCACTCTTTTCCTTCCTCCTTCGCCATGGTCTTCACGATGGCAGAGGCGGAAGTGGCCCCCTCTCCTGCGCATGTGTGGGGATGACGTCAGCAACCGCTGATGCTCCGGCGCATGCGCGGACTTCCGCAGGCCAGCGAAGTCCCTTCAGTCCTAGCTGGCGTGGCGCCAAAGGCCGTTCCCGCCAGCCGGCGGAGCGCCAACCACTCTTGCGCGGGCCTAGCCCCTCAATATTAGGGCTTGGCCCCTAAAGGTGCGTCTCCGCACCTTTGTGGCGGCCCGACGCCGGAGTGGTTCACGCCTCTCCATCACGCCAGGACCCACCGCCCCACCGGGTAGGGGAGAATCCCGGCCATGGTGTCAGAGAGAGAGAGAGAAAAACAGAATGTGGCTACTGTTATGAAGAGCAGGAAAATATTTTTTTTGTTAGCCACTCGATTCTGGAATACCCAGGCTGAGTAGAACATTTTTGGAAAGACATTGAAAGATTCAACCTGACATGGCATGGGGAAGAAAACCTGCTGGGAAGCTGGGAACGACTTGGGCCTCTTATAATGCTACCCTTGTGCCAGAAGTGCAGTGCATGCCTAAAGGAGTTGTAAAACCTATCTGATTTGCATTAATTAGTTAACGTTTAGTGTACTAGTTGCCTTGTAAGTACTGTTTGATCTAGGTTGGTTTAAGTTTGTTCATTAAAGTAGAAGTCTCAAAATGTGAAATCTTTTCCTTTGGTTTATTTCCATTACTGGCTGGAAAGTTCATCTCTTTTACAAAAGCTATGGAGATCATAATACTTTGCTCCTTGGCCAATACAAGCAGAAGCAATATTCACTAATGTGGTGAGACTGCAGGTTAATGTAAAAATAAAATAAGCAGAAAGGGTTGACTGCAGGAGACTAGTTGTCAATGCAATTGACTGAATAGAATGTTCTTGATATTTGAACAGGAAACAAAAATATAATACTCTTGTTTGCCAACATGAATAAAAAATATTCATCTTGTTAAACTGTTGAACATGACGCCGAATACTCATGCCAGTTCATTCTTCAGTGATGCTGAGAACATTCATCTGGCAGAAAGAAAACTACAATTACAGCATTTTAGCTTAATCTGAAAATAATGTGGAAGGATAAATGTTGTACAGTGGATTTCGGCATTTTTCTAATTTGATTTTTTTAAGATATTATTGTAAAACATCCTTTTGGAGATATAGCACGATTGATAAGAATGTATTTTATTGTGACTCCTGGAATGAGACACAATCCTCAGAAATTGAAAGTTATTCACATTAATCATCTAAGTTTATTAAATGGACAGAGTAACCAAACTTCCTGTCCACCCTCTTCGAAATAGATGTGAAGAGAAATACCTATAGACACTTGAGAAAGGGCAAATGTCATTGCACCAATGCAGTTTCCTGATCCTGATTAGAATGAAGCATGTGCTAGCACAGCTTCTGTTTATTTTAATATAAATGCACCATCTGAAAGCTGTAATTTTGCCTAATTGTTTTATTCCCATGCTCTATTAGAAATAATTGAATGTAATAATTGGTTTTGTTTATTATTAATTTTAATAATTTTTCATTTGTAGGTTCCTGTGGCATTTAATCAATTCCTGAATATGAGGGCAGACAGCAGTCTGTTCTCAATTCTGTGTCAATGCCACTCCACAACCAGCCATTGTATTTAAGAGATTGTAAATTGCCTCTCACTCTCTCATTCCACTACAAGTCACTCCTCTTCAAGACATTCCCTCTCTATTTGAAGCCTGTTTAGTCAGAAATCACATTGTCAGTTAGTGTTACAGTGCTTGGAATTTCCTGAGAAGTTTTGGCACAACTGCAAAGTGAGAACATAGTTGTGCAGTGCTTTCAGAGGAATTTTGCACATCATTGATGTACACCCGATTTTACAAAATGCTGCACACACATTCTTTCATCATTTATTCTGCCCTAAAATACTTGCAAAAACCCCTCTTGGCTCATGAACAAAGCTCCAGCCCCACTCAAAAGAACAGTGAACACTTGTTTCCTGTATTTACACCAGATATGAACTAGTATAAATCGAAACCAAGTATTTCACGTACAGCAGGTCCCAAACTCATTGATTCTCCATTTCAGAGACTAAGTGTTGACACCGAGACTGAATCAGTGGAGTTCGACGGCAACAAGATTGGCGGCGGTCCAGGATCAATTCATGAACCATGAATGGGCCAGCACTGGCACCACGTGGAACAACAATGAAAAACGGTATCCGAATCTCCCGGGTCGGGATGGACACTTGAATGGCTGAAGAGCTGAAAACGCATATTAGCACCCCACTCCTCATATACACACATCCCAGTCAACAAGATGGCAGCATGGAGAGAGGCACCCTGCTTTGCAGATGCTGAGCTGGAGACCCTGTTGGACACCGTGGAAGAGAGGCAGGTAACCCTGTATCCCGGGGTGTGAAGGAGGCTGCTGCCATACACCGGGCCTGGGCACATGTGGTACAGGCTGTAAGGGCCGTGGGCCCCACTGCCAAAAACAGCCAGCAGTGCCACAAGGAGCTGCATGACCTCCTCTGGGTGGCCAGGGTGAGTAGGCAGCACTATGCGCTGGCACTAAACCCTGTCCCACACACCCCTACCCGCCGCCAGGAGAAGGCAGAATATAACAGCCGGGACAAAGAGAAGATCGGAGGGGGGCGGCCGGACCTGTGGCACCTCACCACAGCACAAGGGCGAGCACTAGATCTGGTTGGAGGGCCTGGAGAGAGGGCAGTTGCCGAGGCAGGGATCGGCATCGGGGAAGTGAGCCCCCGCTGAATGGCGGTTCCCCATAGCACATATGGCACCTTCCCTCACCACCCCTTTACCACTCGCACACTATCACCTCCACACCCCACCCCCCTCAACACCCAAATACGCGATCCAATAATGCATCATGTCATGTGACTTGCATGATCACCTGGCGATGAGGCGGGTCCTTCTGATGTCCTCCGCCCCAACCCTAAGTGGATACCAGCAATGACGAGACAATAGACAGTGACGAAAGACCCCAAACTGCAGCCCGAGACATCCCAAAGCACCGACCCAGGGAGACACTCACCTCCCGTCAAAGCTGTCTCCAACACCCTCCACCGTCCTAAAGACACTCACCTCAGTTGGGCGTTATCGTGAAGAGGCTGCTGGGGCACTACCTGATGCATACCACACATGTGTTGCAGTACATCATGGGAACGTAGGAACTCCCCAGGAGGGGGATGGTCAGAGGGGGGCACAACCTCAGGGACTGGCTAATAATAATAATAATCTTGATTGGTGTCACAAATAGGTTTATATTAACACTGCAATGATGTTATTGTGATAATCCCCTAGTCGCTACACGATGGAATCTGTTCAGGTACACTGAGGGAGATTTCAGAATGTCCAATTCACCTAACAAGTACGTCTTTCGGGACTTGTGGGTGGAAACCGGAGCAGCCAGAGGAAACCCATGCAGACACGGGAGAACTTGCAGACCTCGCACAGATAGTGACCCAAGCCAGCAATTGATCCCAGGTCCCAGACGCTGTGAAGATATTGGCTATGAATCACGATGTCCAAGGCCTGGAGCACTCTGTGCAGACAGTGGCCGAGGCACAGGGCAGAGCTGCCCTGTCACAGGCAGCCATCTACTGTGGTCCAGTCACAGGTCCAGCCAAGGGTGTCGGCAGCATTGCCTGGGCGCTGCCTGAAGGCCCTCTAGTTGGTGAACCTGGATGCAATTAGGGCGCTCCGTTCACACCAGCCCAGCCACACACCAGGGGCGGGATTCAACCCTACCCGGCGGGACGGGGGTCCCGGCGTAGGGGAGTGGCGCCAACCACTCCGGGGTCGGGCCTCCCCAAAGGTGCGGTATTCTCCGCACCTTTGGGGGCTAGCCCCGCGCCGGAGCGGGCCCCCCCGATCAGATCGCGGGCCTGACCACCGTGGGGGCACTCCCCGGGGTCCGATCGCCCCGCGCCCCCCCCCCCCCCCCCCCCCCCCCCCCAGGACCCCGGGGGCCCGGTCGTGCTGCCAATCCCACCACCACCAGAGATGGTTCAAACCTCGGCGGCAGGAGAGGCCTCCCAGCGGTGGGACTTCGGCCCATCACGGGCTGGAGAATAGCCGCAGGGCCCTCGCCGATCGGAGTGGCGTTATTCCCGCCCCCGTCACTTCCCAGGTGGCGGAGAATCTCTGCCACGGCGGGGGTGGGATTTTCGGCGGCCCCAGGCGATTCTCCAACCCTGCTGGGGGTCGGAGAATTTCGCCCCTTGTGTGACCTCCTGTTCCTACACAAGCCCCATGTCCTGCCCATCATTGCCCTCCCCCGCATCCTCCTTGTTGAATGAGGCATAGTGTTCATCCCACTCTTGCAGCATGTTGGCCCTCTGCTGCGCAATGTTGTGGAGGTGCAGCAAGCCACCACGATGTGGGAAACTCTTCTGGTGCTACACAGGAGAGCCCCACCAGAGCCCTCCAGGCACCTAAACTGCATATTCAGAATGCCAAAACACCACTCAATCATGGTCACTGCATGGGTGTCAGTCATTGTAGCGGGTTTCTGTGTTGGTCAGTGTCTCCCAGATAGGCATCATCAGCTGCGACTGCAGCGGATAACCTATGTTGCCCAAGAGCCAACCCTTCACCTGGGGGTGCACCACAAAGGTGCCAGGAACCATCGAGTGTGGCAAGATGAAGGCGTCATTCACATTGCCCGGATATAGGGCACAGACTTGCAAGATCATCGCACCCCAGCTGCACGTTCATCGAGTAGAACCCCTTTCAGTTTGTGAAGACCGGCCTGTCCTGAGCTGATGTTTGTAAGGAGAAATGAATCCCGTCAATCACCCGCTGGACCAGAGACGTCCTGGCGATGACAGCGAACCCCGCTGTCCGGGCATCTTGGTGGTCTCGGTCCACATTTGATTTGATATAATACGCCAAGTGGGCATATAGTGTCTCAGTGATGGCGCAGATGCACCTGTGCACCGGAACCTGCCAGATCCCTGACAGGTCCCCACTTGACACCTAGAAGGGCCCTCTGGCATAGAAGTTCAGGGCGACCGTCACCTTGACAGCCGACGGGAGCAGATGTCTGTAGAACACATTGACGCTGCTGAAAATGAAATGAAATGAAAAATGAAATGAAAATAAATGAAAATTGCTTATTGTCACGAGTAGGCTTTAATGAAGTTACTGTGAAAAGCCCCTAGTCGCCACATTCCGGCACCTGTCCGGGGAGGCTGGTACGGGAACCGCTGGGAGGTCTCTCCTGCCGCTGTCGGGGCACCGGAGAATAGTATTCTGGAGGCTGGCCAGCGCGGCCACGATATTCACCTCACGCACGATTCTCCGCCCAATTGTGTTTCGCGATTCAGGTGTCGCTGGACTGAGAATCCCATCCTGTATTTCTAATGTTTTATATCATTTTTATTCCTACCGAGGCCTTCAAAAAATTGTTTTTAAATTGTGTTCTAAAATGGTGACCGATTGAGTTGGTTCGTGAAATGTTTCATGTTGGGCAGTTTTATGGAGGCAGTAGCATCATGGTATTGTCACTGGATTAGTAATCAAGATACCCAGAGGGATGCTCTGGGGACCTGGGTTCGAATCCCATCATGGATTTCAATAGAAAATTTGGAATTAAAAGTCTAAAGGTGACTATGAAACCATTGTTGATTGTCGTAGAAACCCACTAATGTCCTTTAGGAAGGAAATCTGTTGTCCTTACCTGGTCTGGCCTACATGTGACTCCAGACCCACAGTGATGTGGTTGACTCTTAAATGCTCTCAGGGATGGGCAATACATATCGGCCCAGCCAGCGACGTCCACATCCCATGAACAAATAAAGAACAAATTGAATTCTTGAAACAAATACAATTTTCACCCAGAATGCAGCTAGTGTCCAAAGCAGAAACTTGGCATCACGTGGTAACTTTGCATAATAATGGTTTGATGGCTTGAAACTTATTTTTTTTTACCTGAATTTGATAAGGAATTGCCTATAGAAGAAAAATGGTGCATATTCTGCCCATTTCTCTGTCACTGTTTCTTTACTCTGATTTCCACTTTTGTGACAATTTTTACGTTCTGGTCTTAACTAAAACATTTGTCAGGAAGATAAGAACATAGGAAATTGGAGCAGGAGTAGGCCATTAGGCTCCTCAAGCCTACTCCACCATTCAATATGAGTGGTCATGTACCTCAACTCCTCTTTCCCTTCCTACAGCTGTATCCCTTGATTTTTGTTTGCATGTCCAAAAATGTATTAAGCTTATTTTTCAGTGTACTCAGTGACTGAGCATCCAGAACCTTCTCAGGTAGAGAAGTCCAAAGATTCACAACCACCTAGGTGAAACAATTACTGCTCTCCTCAGTCCTAAATTATCGACCCCTTATCATGATATTATGCAAAAGAAAAAGCTTATTATGAAACCATAAAGCTGTCAGTCAAGCAAAGTTTTTTTTATTGGCTAAGAACCCACACTCCACTAAAAAGATTAACTCTGTTGACACAGCTGGGGAAAAGACAAACTATGCCTAATTGGCAACTTTGAGATGATATAATAAGCTATTTTTTCTGCTATTTCTTTTGTCAATAGCTTACTGTTTATTTGGGTTACGGGTATAGGGTGGATACGTGGGTTTGAGTAGGGTGATCATTGCGCGGCACAACATCGAGGGCCGAAGGGCCTGTTCTGTGCTGTACTGTTCTATGTTCTATAATTGTGGCTGCTGATGAAAATTATTGTACAAAAATGGAATGGTTAAACTATTGGTGCTTTTGTAAGGCTCAAAATTGCCATCGCTCGAGTAGAGCAGCTTGAGTACCTGAGGAGTGAACGTTTGGTCACTTGTGAAGACTGTGAGGCTGCTGGTCCACTGCTTTCCTGTTGTTTCCATTCCTCCAGGCAACAACAACGCAGTGATGGCTGTCACTTGCTTTTTAAAATAATCCTCCATCATATGGGCTATTTCTGGCGCCACCATTTGGGAACAAAGCTTTCCTTTCAGCCACGTAAAAAATTGTACTGCGTCACAGATACGTACTGGGGTCGGGACCTGGAAGTGATTCAGTTGCTAGGTTCCTGTCTCCTAATAAAGCAGTAAATTATACCTTGCTTTCCCTCTCCTGACAGTATGAAGTAAATTTAAAATTAATATTAAAAAATCCTGCAGGGCATGCTGGTGTCTGCTGTGAAATTTCCAACATGATCTGTCCAAAACGTTCCACGGTGGTGGTACAAATTTATTTGCCCTTACATTGAGAAATTCTGAAGAGTAAATTTCCGGAATGTACAAGTTAATAATGGATTAGAGAAGTCACTTCTGAAGGTTTGGTAACCTTTTAAATGCATTTGTTGCATTGAAATGCAACTTAATGTTTTACACGAGGTAGCAGCAGGAATAACCCTGGCAGAAGGAAGGTTGCTTTAGAGACTGTGTTTGATAAACACATGTATCCCAACATGAGTTGATTGCTTTTAAGGTGAACACGTTACATATTGTAAGATGTAGACGTAGGGGAGATAGTCCTGGGTCTGTGCCCAGGCAGAGCATGTCATTTGGGCACAGCAATTTGCATAAAATCAGTCCATTGGGGATACAGGTCTGAAAAGCAATCTTTCCAATTTTACTCCATGTAAATTAAGGGAAAGAAAATCAGCGGGCTCCCTCTACACGTGTGTGTGCTCCAATCTGACCAATATTCCGATTTGCACTGTGCCTAGATGATCATTTTGCAAATGCAGAACCACTAAACGCGACTGTGCAAAACATGAAGGTAACTAAAGTAAAAGAAGGCATAAATATACAGATACCCTTTTTCAGGACTCTTGGTTGAAAGTGTTCTTTACTTGTGTCGACAGCTCGGTTTGGAGAAATCATGGCAGATGAACTCATCGTGTGCTGTGGAGTGTCCAGTGAATTGCCAGTTCTCTGACTGGTCGTCGTGGTCTGCTTGTTCTAGATCATGCGGTCTTTCAGGTACATCCTAATATTAATGCAATTTATTGGATATATGTATGGGCCAGCACGGTCGTTAGCCTCACAGCACCAGGGACCGGGGTTCAATTCCGACCTTGGGTGACTGTGTGGAATTTGCATGTTTCTCCGTGTCTGCATGTGTTTCCTCTGGATGCTCTAGTTTCCTCCCACAGTCTAAAGATGTGCAGATAGGATGGATTGGTTATGCTAAATTGCCCCTTAGTGTTCAAAGATTGGGTGGGGTTACGGAGATTGGTTGAGGAAGTGGGCCCAGGTAAGATGCTCTTTCAAAGGGTCGGTACAGACTCGAAGGGCCGAATAGCTTCCTTCCGCACTGTAGGGTTTCTACGATGATGTATGCATTATAAGCAGCAGTGGCTGCTCTGAGAAGATGGGCTGAGTGTACATGGTGGTTGTGTTTCATCACTTTCAATTAGAGACAGAGAATCGTAACTCACTTTTCCCATCACTATTCTGATTAAACTTCATTTTGGAACACAAGATTGCTGTATTTCTTCCTAATAAAAACAAGTCCATGCTTACTGTCAGTTCAGTTAATGTTGCTTCATACATCATAGAATTTACAGTGCAGAATGAGGCCATTCGGCCCATCGAGTCTGCACCGGCTCTTGGAAAGAGCACCCTACCCAAGCCCACACCCCCACCCTATCCCCATAACCCAGTAACCCCACCCAACACTAAGGGCAATTTCGGATACTAAGGGCAATTTATCATGGCCAATCCACCTAACCTGCACATCTTTGGACTGTGGGAGGAAACCGGAGCGCCCGGAGGAAACCCACGCACACACAGGGAGAACGTGCAGACTCCACATAGACAGTGACCCAAGCTGGGAATCGAACCTGGGACCCTGGAGCTGTGAAGCAATTGTGCTAACCACTATGCTACCGTGCTGCCTATGAGTTCACTGGAACTTAGTCAATAAAGTAGCATCTATTTTGTGAGTTTCACGGGCTTCCTCTTCTGTAGCCTCTCTGCTTACAAGGCTTTTCCTGTAGTGCATCTGCCCTCACCATCAATACCCTCCCAGCCTTGTCAACCCCTGGCTTTGCTGCCTGTTGGCCATGCCTCTTGTTGCCTTGCCTTGTGCGTCCTTGTCTTGTTTGACCTTGCCTCATCCAGTCTTTCTGATTACCAGTCTTGCTTCTTACTCTCGTGGACGCCCAGCCTTGCCTCCAAGCTTCTATTCTTGCCTTGGTCCCGAGGTCGGTTCTATAGCAGCTTCCTACTTCTAGCTCCCTTGCCGGCTTCACTCCTGGCTTCACTTCTGAACTTGAACTGAAGTTCTGGCTCCTTCCAGTGGCAGGAATTGGTCAGTGCAGGTAGTTCTGGGACTTCATCTGTTACCTGTAATGACCAACCTATATCACTAGATTTTATTGTATTTCTTTTGTGTTCAGTAATGCATTTCATCTTGCAAGTTATTTTAGCTCGGAATGCCAGTGCTGCACAAGTACGGTACAGTATTTAAACTTGTACATTGCTTTTTTTCTGGCCAAGAATTGCCCAAAGGAACCTAACTCTGGCTTTAACATTCCCTATGGAACCTATGATTCACTTAAAGTCATTCCACTTAAAGTCATAATTTTCAGGATTTTAACCACAAATTGAGGACTTACTGTAAAGATTAAAAGTCTTATGTGCTCCCTCTGTGCCTTTGTAGTGCTGAGTCTCAGAGCTAGAGTACAGTATCAGGAATGGAGTTATACAATTAATGGTAAGCGATAGGTGATTTAACTTAGTTAAGGCTTATCACAGAGCCACTTATATGTAAAGGATTATGGCTAAGGCTGACCCAAGAGTTTCCAATGCATTTACATGTGTAAAATGTGGGAGGGGGGGTGTATGTGTACGTGTTTATTTATATTGTATAAATTATAGTTGAAAAATATCCTGAAATTATTATATGGCCCTAATAAATTTGAGGAGGTCAGTCTGTGATTATAAGTTGTCAAACATTGCTCTGACAGTTCAAAATTTGAAATGATTTGTATTATATTTGCTCCCAAACAGCCATTCATTGGGAGGGAAAAGTTATTTTTTTTAACCAAAAACGACACTGAAGAACAGCTGTGAAACGTACAATATCTGCAAATGTTTTCTTTGTTTCGATCATTCACATTTCCTTTGACAGAAGTACACCCTCATATGTGGTTTAATTTTAATTTAATTTTTTTCCTTTTAACTATAGATTTTACAAAGTATGAGGGAGGCTCAAAACAATTTCTTACAGTCAAGTAAATGTGGCATCTGCACCTTCTTTATTCAGGGGTAATGATCCGCAAGAGAACACTGATTCAGCCATTCCAGGGAGATGGGAGACCATGCGTAATGCAGCTGGAACAGTTCAAACCTTGCCTAATCAAACCTTGTTATCGATGGCAATATAGTGAATGGGGCCAGTGTACAGTTGAGGTATATTAATCTTTGTACTCTATTCTGTTTGATATCAATAAAATAAATTCTGATCTAATTTCTTAATTTATACAATAAACAAACAAACTAACTTCGTGTCTTAGAACTAACTGACCTTCGTGGCATAAACCAAAATACTGAGGATGCTGGGAATCTGAAATAAGTTCTGTTGCTTCTCCCACTTCGGCTTTTCTGTTTTATTAAACTTTTTTTTACTTTTCTCTCTGTAGTCTACTGCTTCTCTCAGGTCCACAGCAATGCGGTTGACTCTTTTAAAAAATAAATGCCCTGGCATTTGTTTAAGGGCAACTAGGGATGGGCACTAAATGCTGGCTCAGCCAGCGATGCCCGCATTCTTCTTCTTTTATGTAGAAAGATAAAGTGGATATGGTGTTACAGATAGAGGCCAGGGGAAGAATCAAAAAGGTATTTGGGGCAGGTTTTGATTCTTGGGGACAGAGGAACATATTCTGTTTGGTTAGCTATGGCATCCTTTTCCATAATATGTTTATTTTTGTAGCCCGGGCAGTGCTTTCAATTACTCAAAGAAGGGGCTGATTTAGCACAGTGGAGTAAACAGCTGGCTTATAATGCAGAACAATGCCAGCAGCGCGGGTTCAATTCCTGTACTGGCCTCCCCGAGCAGGCACTGGAATGTGGCGACTTAATTTCACAGTAACTTCATTGAGGCCGACTTGTGACTATAAGACCATAAGACATAGGAGCAGAATTAGGCCACTTGGCCCATCGAGTCTGCTCCGCTATTCAATCATGGTTGACATTATTCTCATCCCCATCCTCCTGCCTTCTCCCCATAACCCCTGATCCCCTTATTAATCAAGAACCTATCTATCACTGCCTTAAAGACACTCAGTGAATTAGCCTCCACAGCCTTCTGCAGCAAAGCGTTCCACAGATTCACCACCCTCTGGCTGAAACAATTCCTCCTCATCTCTGTTTTAAAGGATCGTCCTTTTAATCTGAGATGGTGCCCTCTGGTTCTAGTTTTTCCTACAAGTGGAAACATCCTCTCCACGTCCACTCTATCCAGGCCTCACAGTATCTTGTACGTTTCAATAAGATCCCCTCTCGTCCTTCTAAACTCCAACGAGTACCAACCCAGAGTCCTCAAACGTTCCTCATACAACAAGTTCTTCATTCCAGGGATCGTTCTTGTGAACCTCCTCTGGACCCATTCCAAGGCCAACACATCCTTCCTTAGATATGGGGCCCAAAACTGCTCATAATACACCAAATGGGGTCTGACCAGAGCCTTATGCAGCCTCAGAAGTACATCCCTCGTCTTGTATTCTAGCCCTCTTGACATGAATGCTAATATTGCATTTGCCTGCTTAACTTCCAACTGACCTGCACATTAACCTTAAGAGAATCGTGAACAAGGACTCCCAAGTCCCTATGTGCTTCTGCTTTCCGAAGCACTTCCCCATTTACAAAATAGTCTGTGCCTAGATTCCTCCTTCCAAAGTGCAGAACCTCACATTTTTCCACATTGTATTTCATTTGCCACTTTATTGCCCACTCTCCTAGCTTATCCAAGTCCTTCTGCAGCCCCCTTGCTTCCTCAATACTACCTGTCCCTCTACAGATCTTTGTATCATCTGCAAACTTAGCAAGAGTGCCTTCAGTACCTTCTTCCAGATCATTAATGTATATTGTAAAAAGTTGAGGTCCCAGCACAGACCCCTGAAGCACACCACTAGTCACCGGCTGCCATCCTGAAAAAGACCCCTTTATCCCCACTCTTTGCCTTCTGCCAGTCAGCCAATTCTCTATCCATGTCAGGATCTTACCCTTAAGACCATGGGCTTTTAACTTATTTAACAGTCTCCTATGTGGCACCTTGTCAAAGGCCTTCTGGAAATCCAAATAAATCATGTCCACTGATTTTGTCTGACTTGCTTGTTACCTCCTCAAAGAACTCTCACAGATTTGTCAGACACCTCTCTTTGACAAAGCCGTGCTGACTCAGTCCTATTTTACCATGCACTTACAAGTGCTTCACAATCTCATCTTTAATAACAGACTCTAAAATCTTACCAATGACCGAAGTCAGGCTGACCGGCCTATAATTTCCCGTCTTCTGCCTCCCTCCCTTCTTAAACAGTGGTGTTACATTAGCCACCTTCCAGTCCTCTGGGACCCTTCCTGCCTCCAGTGATTCCTGAAAGATCATCACTAATGCCTCCACAATTTCCTCAGCTATCTCTTTTAGGACCCTGGGGTGTGGTCCATCTGGTCCAGGTGACTTATCCATCTTCAGACCTTTCAGTTTCCCCAGAACCTTCTCCTTAGTAATGGTCACTGCACTCACCTCTGCCCCCTGGTTCTCCTGGCGCTGGCATCACAATGGTGTCTTCCACCATGAAGACTGATGCAAAGTAACTGTTCGTCTGCCATTTCTTTGTTTCCTATTATTACTTCTCCAGCCACATTTTCTAGTGGTCCAATGTCTATAAGTGATTATTATTATTAGTAGTATAGTTATTATTTTAAGTTCTAATCAAACACAACATGTTCCTCTGACCCCAAGAATCAAAACTTGCTCCAAAAACTTTTATGATTCTTCCCCTGGCCTCCATCTGTAACCCCAGCAGAATTGAGAACAGTTCTTGGGCCTGTCTCCTTAGCAGTCCCAAGGCTGTGGGACTTCTGAAGGGGAGGATAGCCTGCAGGGTTCAGCTCCATATAGCTTAGTATTTTCCAGCTACATGTGCAGCCCACATATTATGCACTGAGGGATATTTTTTTTAAATAGTTATAGTGGAAAATTGAGATAAAGTTGAAGTATAGAGATTTGTGCAAATCTGCATGTGACAAAATGTTTTGCTGTGCTGGCAGCAGACAGTATATGTGGATTGGAATGGGAAAGCCAGATACCTCTGAAGTATTCTTGACCCTGAGAAACTGGAAGGGAGCTTTCACCGCACTGACAAGCCAGCTGGCTCACTCCCCATAATGAAAAGAGACTCAGGGCATGATCTAACCAAATTGCAACAGAGTCCCGTGATGAGCGCATCTAGCCAGGTGTCCTGTTTCCTGCACTAAGGAGCTCCGCTCGCCAGAATTCCTCAGTGCAAGAAATGACCGGGACACCATTTGCTGTCCTAATCTCTTGATTCCCCCCAAACAACTCCCGAACCTTCCCAAAGCCCCAACTCACCTATAAGGTCCTTGGGGCCTCACCGGCACCCCACCTCACACGTGCAGGGCAGTCCTGGATACGATCCCTGGTATGAAATAAATGCCAGCCTGGTACTGCTACCCTGACAATGTCACCTGGGTAGCACCAGGATGGCACTCAAGTGGTACTGCCAAGATGCCAGGCTGCTAGTGTCAAGGGCCTTAGTGGCACCTGCAGTGCCAGGGGGCCACCCAGCCCAGAGGGCAACCACCTGGGGACCTCTGATTCCCTGGGAGACCCCCCCCCCCCCTCCACAAGTGCCCTCCTATCTGGTCCCTGTTTGTGGGGACCAGCGCTGAACGGTGCTCACCCAAGGTCTCTGTTGCGAAGGGGTTAGATCACAAGGCCTTAGTAGATCAGACGAGCGCACTCTAATATGCAAATGTACTAGATAGTGATCACGTCTACAGTGGGCAGTGTTCAGATCACGACGTCTCACAAGAGTGCGTTATATCTCACGAGACATAATCTGTCTCGTGGATCCTGGAAAAGGGATGTCCCGGCATCTACCGGCTATACCATGCCACCTTTCGGGTGCAACGCAGCAGGTAGATCGCGTGCTCAGTTTCTCGAATCTCTTCTCATATCTGAACCCTCTGATCCCTGATATTACCTAACTAAGGGCAGGACTTACCAACCAACCTGCCGTGTGTTTTTCGACGGTGGAGCTAGCCCGCCAGCGGGATTTTCTGGCCCCGCCGTTGTCAATGAATTTTGTTTATTTTACACCTATTGATAGAACATAGGTTGCAATTTTGTATGTAGATTTTTATCAACTTGTACTTTTGAGAAATTATGTAATGAAACTCCTTAGTTTCCTCTTCTATGCTTGTAAATGTTTTACCGTTCAGTATTTATGTCCTTTCCATTCTCATGCTTTCAAAATTTTTCACCCTTATTCAGTAAATACTTCCATCAATGTAACTTTGTAGCTGTTAACATCACACTAATTTTCAGTAAAATCACATTAATTATTTCTCTTGTTAAAGGATGCTCATTGTGGTGATGGCATGAAATTTCGAAACATATCGTGCGTTGTGTTTGATGGATCCAATAGTGATCCTGGAAACATTGTGGATGAGGACTTATGTGCTGATCTAGAGCCCATGGTGAATGGAGACAAGCAAATCATTCTGCAAGCAGCCTGCACTGTCCCGTGCCCAGGTGCAGTAGCTTTTCAAAGATGATCTTTTGCTGAAAAGTATGAGAGGGCATTTCACAAAGATTCATGTGTTTGGAGTGCACATCAAGAGTTTGAGCCCATTTCATGGTTAAATTTAGCTTCTGAATACAGTATGGCTAGCTTCTGAATACATTATGTTCAATTTGTTCAATTGAGGGAAATACATAATAGAATATCTGACGCTACCATTGAAAGCAAGATGATCAGGTAGCAAACATCATATTTATAGCCTATTCTTGGTCTAACCTATTTATGATTATTTTTTAAATATTAAAATCTGATTAAAAATATTTTCTTTGCTAAGGATATCATTCTCTGAACATCACTCAAGGTTATCATTCCTAGAACGCTTTTTTTATGGGGATTTATGTACATATGTACTACTTTTGTTAATTGACATGCACATCTGCATTAAAATCCTTTCAACACTTTATTTCAAGAAATAAATGGTTAACTTTTATATTTATTAATGGGTTAGCAATTTCATTAAAGTAATACAGGCAGAAATTTATCACCTGCATGTTCCAGCACACTCAAAATAAAACGGGAATGTTAAACCCGTGGTGTTGACAACTTTTAAGGCTTTGTTGACAAGTTCTCCGGTTTCCTCCCACATGTCCCGAAAGACGTGCTTGTTAGGTGAATTGGACATTCTGATTTCTCCCTCTGTGTACCCGAAGAGGCGCTGTAGTGTGGTGACTGGGGGATTTTCACAGTAATTTCATTGCAGTGTTAATGCAAGCCTACTTGTGACAAAGATTATTTTTTAAAAATTCAGTTCTTGTATAGGGCATGTGAATAAATAAATTACGCAATTCACAAGCATTAAAAAATTCTCAAACAGGAATAAGGCACTAATGGGAGTAGTTTACTGACATTTCCAATATAACTTTGACACTAGACACTCTGAATAGAAACTGTTCTACGATCATCAGTGATGCACTACCACAGTTACATTGATTTTATATAATGTATAATGCATTATTTTTTAATGTCTCCTCAGCATGTATTGCATTAGTTGTCAACAGTATCAAAGTTTAATATTTATTATTTATACCCATAGCATTAAATTTAAAATATGGATTCCTTCTGTTATTTTCCCTGCAGATTTACACCCTGCTTTCTGCAGCCCCAGCTGTGGCACAGGGTGAGATTAATTGAATAAATAGAATTAGGAAGTTGCATTACAATTTTTCTGCTGAATATAAGATTATAGAGTTAATTGTTTCAGATGACTTAGGGCCACAAAAACCTCAAAATCCATAATTTAGAAGGTAATTTCATTGTTCATGTTATGTTCCAACTCTTTGACTCACCATTATATCTGTTATTATGGTGATTCCACAGCACAGAGCTACCCATAATTCAGAACCTATAAGGATAGAAGGTATGCAAAATAGATTTATCTACTGGAGTATTTGGAGCTTGAGGCAAAGTGATGACTTCAGATCTGGAGCCTGCATGTCTTCTTGGGTTTAGGAATGTGAGTTTCTCTCTTAAGTGGTCTAGGTGTCTTTTTGTTGTTCAGCCAGTTGACTGATATTTCCCAGTGTTTAATTGTAGAAGAGGGTTACCCAGGAGATTAACGATAGCATTCCCGTATTGTCTGAATTGAATTCCTCTGTCTTTAACAGCTGTATTTTCTCAATCTCTCTCAAGTTAGCGTAAGGTGAGGCAAAGCTTCTTTCAAACTGAATAAACTGTATTTATTCCACAAAAAGGTGATCATACAAGATAAGAATTATGACAAGTTCACTGAGTTTTATCGTGGACCAGATTATTATACAAAATAATCATAGGAGACCCAGGTACAGAACGATTGTTTATCAGCCAACAAGTAGGGAGCGCACAGCCGCCGAGAAGGATCTCCGGAGCTGACTCTACCCAACTGGGAAATCATGTAATATGTATACATCATAGGCCACGTAGGCAAGACATTATTTTCATTTGAACATTTACTGGTTCAGCTTTTTAATTAAACAAGTTGCAGGTATTTACAAGGCAAAGTAAGTATTTTTCACCTCATTCTTCTATGGCTCCTCTCGAATATCATCTCTTGTTGCTGACGCTGTTGGCTGTATCTGCATCTTTAGGTGTTAGAAAACACGTTAGACTGAAAAACATATTATTGAGAGTCTGGCAGCTGGTGTCTGGGGAAAAAAAGTTTGCGAAGGTCACCAAAGAACCAGTTAGGATGAAAAACATGGGCAGGGTTCTCCGAGCCTCCGCACGGAAATCACGATCAGCGCAAAGGCAAAGAATGGGCATCAAACCCGAAATCCGGTCCAACACCATTCCCGCGATTCTCCGGTCCCCGGCGAATCGCCACAAATCAGCCCGCGGTCTAAGCGGCGTGTGTCGGGGGGCATTGACAGAGACCCCAGCGGTGATTCTCCGATGTAAACTGGCCGAGTTCCCGATGGCATGGTTCTAACCACGTTTTGCCTGTCGGGCACGGCCAGTGGCGGCTGTGGAGTCAGTCCACTGCCGCCCTGGTGGGGGGGATCCTTCACCGTAGGGGGGGGCCTAACAGATGGCCAGGCTATCAATCGGGGGCCACTGATCCGCGGGTGCGCACGACCTTGGGGGAGCCTATCTTTTTGGTGCGGTGTGGAATTTTCCTCTATTGTTCTAATATACTAGATAATGCACACCTTAAGTTCAAAAAAATCCCTAGATTGTTCAATACACTGATTCAGCAGGCAAATGTTAAAGTCCACTTTTGGGCGTGTTCAATGGGGTGTCTCTCAGCCGTTGCAGCTCTGAGAATCACCCTGCTATTCAATGTTACTTTCCCATTTCTTTCAGCCTCAGGGAGCTGATCTCACCAGCAGGAATGGTTGTTCGCAGACAAGGATGTGATTTTGGTCGACGGCACCGATGCTTTTCTCTATCCCACCACCCTCTAAACCCCCCCCCCCCCCCCCCTTACAGGCCCTCTCCCCCGCTTTACCAACAACCCCACCCCCCCTCCCAACCTTGTTGAGTCTGCCCAGGCCTGACCTTTGGCAGTGACAGACTGGCACCTGGACTCTGCCACCCCCTCCCCCCCCCTCCCACCCCCCAAGGTGTTGTTACCTGGTCCATGTCTGTGTGGACCAGTGATAAACGGCTCCCTGGCGCGGTCTCGCAGGTTGTCGAGTCCCAGGCGTGGGTGAATCCGGAATTCGGGTATTTAAATGATTCATTAGGCTCATTTAAATATGCAGATCTGGATCTCGCCCAGTGAGGGCAAGACCCAGATCATGCCGGGCGGAGCGAGTTGGGTGACGCCCCCACAGACACCAGGTATAACAGGGTCTCTGAATTGCACCCTATAACTCTTGCATGCCCTAATATCGTTATAATTAAACCCTAATCATCAGTTCCCCTCTTACAGTTTCTTTGGACATTTTTCATTGTGTAATGATCCAAAATAATTTGCCTTGCTTTCTCACTTTGGTAATTAGTTTTAATTTATCAAGAGGGGATGGATTTTCCTTTCTGGAGCAGAATTAGGATCTCCACCTATCCTTCCAACTGTGCGTCAATCCCATCCCACTTCCTTGGTTGTGGGATCATTAGACATAAAGGGCAGAGCCCCAACTGGATTCCTGCAGCAGAGCGCAGTCCAGCTGAGGCTAAGCGGAATGAGACATGCTCATAGCAGAAATGCTGCAACAACTCCTGCAGCGGAAATTATAAAGGGACAGAAGAACATCTGAGAAGGAAGGAGTTTTAGCCCTTTGGGCTTTTCTTTTCCTTCAATTTCCAATTATCTCAGAGCCTTACCATTGCTTCCCTGGGCCTTCCTCCAGGCAATCCCAGGGAGTGGCAGTAAGATAGGAGGAGGTCAGGAAATTGGCTGAAAAGCTTGGCCTCGTTCACTCTCTTCACAAATGAGTGAGGGAAATCCAGGTCAATGCAAAGTGGCAGCACCTCACCAATATATCTCATCACCATTTCCACCAGTTTGTCACAGTCAAATTCAGATTAATTCAGATTAAAGTCTTCTAACTACTCTTCAGCAGTCCTGAATACATTGGGCGAAGTTCTCCTTTTGGGAGACAATGGGCGAAATTGTTTTGGCCATGTTCGCCCGGCAACCAGATATTCACACCTGAGGTCAATGAACCTTTACATGGTCCCTGTCCCATCTGTGGCAATCTTGCTGTGGGCGCGGCCGAAAAATCCAGCCCTATGTTCTCCACCGGAGCTAAATTGTACCTGGTTTGAGCTCATATCAAATCAGGAAGTGGTTCCCAATCCTTCGCCATACTAATTTAGCCCCCCCCCCCCCCCCCAAAGAAAAGAGACCCTTGTCAGGAAGTCCCCCCCTCACCACCCCTCAAAAGAGAGACCCCTGTCTGGAAGCCCCGCTGAAGAGAGACCCCCTCTATGGAAGCTAGACTGCAGTCCAGACAGCGGCAGTGAAATAAATCATTGCTTTAACACACACCTGGGCAATACACTTGTTGACTCAGACACAGGAAGCACCGCTTGTCAATTCCTGGAAAGAGAAAACTAGTCAGCTGGATTTAAACCCCCTCAGATATTTGATCGGCCAGCCTTTCATTTGTTTCTCTTTGATATTGATTTTGCTAGACTGTGATTGACAGCTTCCACACATCCTAGCTGTCAGCATTGTACCATTCAGCTTCGATCATAGAAGTCATCGGAAATATGTGGCACCTGGTGCTGATCACGTTTTCTTCATAACCGCTGGATTCTCTCCCTCATTGGTAACTCCGCTACTGGCGGCATGAGGTGAAGAATTTAGCCCTTTACCTCAGCAAAAAACCACAATGTCCCTCCAAATATTCAGATGCCTCTAACAGCCAAAATGACAAAGTAAAACCTACCACTGCCGCTTTTTCAGATTCCAGGTAGTTTTACCTGTTCATCACTTCACTTCCAAAAACATAATTCCTCAGCATATCTTGGGAGTGACCCCTGCTGAGTTCAAATGAATAGCATTGTTGCAGCAATAGTGAACAATCACCACAAAGTCTAATGACTTTTAATAATCTCCAGGACATGGTTCAGACGCCCATCGGAAACACATGTTATATCTGTCAGCCCTACAGTCCAGTGAATATACACCATGTGACGATCATGTTTAAGCTTGACTCAACTCGAGTTTAACTCAATATCAGCATTTGTACACAACTGTTTCCCCCGTACAGCATTGCCTAAACTCTGGAAACTTTCCAGGCACACTGGTTTCTTCTAGTCATACTATTCATGAAAAAATAGCACAAGTACAAAACATAATTTTCCTATTTTTTATGCTCTTTACGTTTCAGCTAAAATTACTATCACAAGGAATTTGAGAGAGTTACAAATGGAAAGCTTGTTCCCAGTTTCCAGTGAGCATTGCTTAAACTAGCAAGAACAAAGGCCGCGATTCTCCGCAACCACGATGGGTGGGAGAATAGCGGGAGGTCCGCTCCCGCACTTCCTGCTATTCTCCCACCCCACCCCCCCAAAATGGTGTGTCCGGTTTTGCGACACGCCGCTCCGAGAAACGCGGGCCGCCGTTTTTCACGGCTGCCCGCGATTCTCCGACCCGGATGGGCCGAGCGGCCTGCCGTTCCCGACCTGTTCACGACGGCAGCAACCACACCTGGTCGCTGCCGTCGTGAACATGGCGCGCCAGGTAAGTGTGGGGCCTGGGGGGGGGGGGGGGGGGCGGATCAGGGATCGAGCACCACGACCGTGCTTGGGAGGGGACTGTCCCGCGATCGATGCCCACCGAACGTCGGGCCGGCGACTCAAGGGGACACACTCTTTCCCCTCCGCTGCCCCGCAAGATCAAGCCGCTACGTCTTGCGGGGCGGCTGAGGGGAAAGACGGCAACCGCGCAAGCGCGGGTTTGAGCTGTCCAACCCGCGCATGTGCATCTGACATCATTAGGCACCGCCGCGGTGTCATTCTTGGCGCGCCGGGCCTTGAAGCCAGGGACAAGGCCCGGCCGCCGAGTTTCCCGGTACGGCCCACCTATCCCCCCGGATAGGTGAGAATAGGGGGCCGGGAGAGGCTTCCGACGCCGTCGTGAACCTCTCCAGGTTTCACGACGGCGTCGGGCCTTGCGGAGCATTCCGCCCAAAGTGCTTGGTGTTTGCCTGAAATTTCCCTTCTTTCCATGGAATCCACCTGGTGTATCACTTCAGATTGACCGACTTGATAATAGGCCTGGTTTTAATCAGTGAAAGTGAATTGGTTTTCAATGAAATAAAAATCTACCCAATAAGTCTAGTGGGCTGTGGATACAAAACTGCTGGACTAAATGGCACAATCTACTGCTCCTGCAATTGGTTAGGTTACATCAACACCTACACAAGAGGGTGGCATGGTCTGATGTAATATAATTACTCCAGTTTTCCAAGCAAATAATTTGCAGCTGCCAATAATTCATTCATGACTTTTATCAGTCTTACTGGAAATGTTCTGCACGTCATTGTTGAATTATGATATGTTTCTTAATGCCCTCAGGTGACTGTTACCTGACAGAATGGTCTATGTGGAGTTCTTGTCAACTAACCTGTGTGAATAATGAAGATCTTGGCTATGGTGGTGTAAAGGTACGAACAAAGGCAGTGATCATCCAGGCAATGGATAATGAGCACCTATGTCCAGAGCAGGAACTGGAGACCGACCCATGTACAGGTAGGTACAGGTACCACCTCATGCAAATTCACAAGGTCACAACCTTGGCAGAGGAATTTTTCTGGTCATTTTACAGGATGAGATTCAACTTTGATGTATCTGCAAAAGCAATAGATAGAACGGAAAGCCTGGCTGGATCTGTACCTGTTCTATTATCACCCATTTTGCATCCCCAAAGAAGTTTTTTTTCACCCCATATCTGTAGCCATGTTGTAAATTTATTTCAGAGAAATGTGTTTCCAATGTTGCTAAACGTGTCCGGACCTTCTTATTTCAACATTATATTTTGCACGGAAAGGAGCAAAAGTTCAATCTAATTTTAATAATTCATTGTTACATGATGTTGAAGTATTTGATATTTTATTCTTATTATGGGCAGTACATGTGGAGAGAGAAACAGAGTTAACCTCTAGTTGCTCTACAGATACGGACTAAATTCAACATCTGTAGGCTGCTCTTTCAAATGGTCAGTGCAGACTCGATGGGCCGAATGGCCTCTTTTTGCACTGTAGAAATTCTGTGATTTCAGCCTAAGTACCCTGAAATGGTGTCAGATGCTGCGGAGGATCACTTAGATTGTTAATGTAAAATTACTCTCTCTTCTTTTATATTAAAATAATGTGAACTTATTTAAAATAAATTGGTTAAACCCCCCACCAAAATACCACCTTCTTACCCTCCATGTCTCTATCACCTCTGTCATCAGTGGCACGCCCAAGCCCTTCTGAGCCCCTTTTTGCTGACAGCCTCATGCCTCGTTATCATGCCGAGTAACTTGTTTCAAATGTCTGTGACCCATTATGTGATTAAAAATTCCGAGATGACTTAGAAATTTTAATTTTTGGCTTTTAATCTTCAGGGCAAGAGTTTACTGTAAAATCACAGTGAGCTTACCAGAATTTACTGTTATTTATGCACAAAACAGACAGCTTCAGGAAAGCACAGATGTATGCACAGTTAAATCTGAAACTCCAGACGTTGTTGAATGAGATGTAACATCTGTACGTTGTGCAAAAACGTCATCTTGTCATCATTTACCATAGAATTTACAGTGCAGAAGCTGGCCATTTGGCCCATCGAGTTTGCACCGGCTCGTGGAAAGAGCACCCTACCCAAGGTCAACACCTCCACCCTATCCCCATAACCCAGTAACCCCACCCAACACTAAGGGCAATTTATCATGGCCAATCCACCTAACCTGCATATCTTTGGACTGTGGGAGGAAACCGGAGCACCCGGAGGAAACCCATGCACACACGGGGAGGATGTGCAGACTCTGCACAGACAGAGACCTAAGCCGGAATCGAACCTGGGTCCCTGGAACTGTGAAGCAATTGTGCTATCCACAATGCTACCATGCTCCCCATTCAAATTATTTAAATGATATGAAGTACCTGGACAAGGGCAAAGTACTGTAGATGCTGGAGGTCTAATGTAAAATTAGTAAATGCTTGAAGCATTCAGCAGGTCTGACAGCATCTGCAGAGAGAAATATTGGCCAGGATCTTCTGATGAACTTGCTGTTGCACATTGGGACCCAGAGGAAGTGCCAACATGCCCACACATGCAGAACTTACCCAGGAATTTCAAATTCCCAAAGGGCAGAGATATGCTGCCCAGAACCCTGCATGAAAACCTCCAACACTGACACCATCCTTGTAGGATTAGGCTAGCCCTGAACTTGCCCTCAAATTTACTTCAAGATACGCAGTTAATCACAAAGGATCTGGATTGAAAATATACAGTTAGTCCACAGATCAACTATTAAATGGTGGCTCAGGCTCTGCTTCTATAGGCCTACTCCTGTTCCTATGTGTCGTGGAATTTATAATAAAGACAAATTCTTCGAGGTTCGATTTAAGGAAATTTATTTACACAAATATATTTGCGGAGAGAGAGTGTTCTGGCTTTTTAGCCAGTCCACAACACTCTGAGATCTTTATAGTCTGAAATAACAGCTTGAAGTAAACAGCCATGTTTATATTAAATAGACCTTGGAAAGTATGTAAAATGAAATACGTTGTATGTATGTTCTTGGCCTTGGCTAAAAACAACTCGAGTACACATTTTGTTATCTTTCGGAGAACAATGTGTTATCATAATAAGGCCGAGACCAAAATATTAAGCAGTATTTTATTTACGTTATTTGACCTTATTTTCGTTCAAAAGCAGTGTTAAACTATATAGTCAAGCATTTTCCAGCATGCGTCTAAGTTGGCAACTCATTAATTTCCCTTCCACACTATGTAAAGAAGCTGTGTCAGGAAGGTCATGATATATACTTATAAGCCAACTTTCTGAACATATCCCCCTACTCCTATTAGTTATCCAACCGCTGCCTCTGCCCCCCACATTCCCATGATCCACCCACTCCTCCAGATGTCTAAAATAATAATATGTAACAACAATCAAAAGTATTTAAAATATTAGAAATTATTACTTAACTTGGCAACGGTGTGTGGGAACCAGGAGGTAATATTAGAGATAAATACCAGGATGCACAAAATACTGGGAAAGACAAGTAGCTTGAAGATAGGAAATAGTAAACTATTAGGTAGGTTCAGAGTAAGGGGAAAGTAGTGCAGTATAAATCAGGATTTCTGTGGATGTATGTGAATGCATGGAATGTGGTAAATACAATTGGTGAGTTGAAGGTGTAGAATTTACGGGGGAATATTATGTGGGGCTATAACAGAGACCTGGCTCAAAGGTCTGGATATCGGTGTTCAGGAAAGATAGCAAAGGAAGGAATGGTGGCAGGGTGGTAGATAACAATGCAGTGCTGGAGATGGAAGACGTCTCGGAGAGGTCAAGGGCAGAGTCTATTTGGCTAGAGGTAAGGAACAGAATGGTGTAATTACGTTACTTGGTGTAATCTGTAGACCATCAACTAGTGGGAAAGATGTAGAGGAACAAATTTGCAAGGAAATTACAGAGAGGTGCAAGAATTATAGAGTAATTATAATGAAAGAGTTTATTCAAATATAGGCTGGGATAGTATTAATGTAAAAAGGCAGAGAGGTATAAGAGTTCCTAGAGTGTATTCAGGAGAATACTCTACTACAGTATGTTTCCAGTCCAATGAGAAAGAAGGCACTGATAGATTGGGGTCTGGGTTCTCTGTTTTGTGACTAAGCCCCCCCGCCAGCGTAAAACTGGTGGTTTTTTACGCCAGAGAAACTGGCGTAAAATGGCCACCGATTCCCCGTTTTGCTGGGGGCTAGCAGGGAGGCCACATAGAGCCGATACAGCCCTCGGCACGTCCGGTTCCGAGGCCGCACACGTGCACGGCGGCAGCCTGCAGCGGCCGCACCGTGCTCCATGGTGGACTCAGCCTGCAGACCTGGACCGCTAAAGTAGTGCCCCCCTTCGGCCACTCCCGCGTCCCGGACCACCCGCCCACAGTGCCCCCAGCCCCAAATTAAGCCCCTCCTGCCCGCGGATCGGCCATCCCCTAGCAGTGGCAGCCCCGGACTGAGTCCGCATCCGCCACGCCGAATTCACGAACGGTGTGAACACACATAACCCACGCCGTCGGGAACTCGGCCAGTCGGGGACGGAGCATTGTGGGTGGATAATTGGCGCTGCATACTCCGAGAGTACACCACTTTTCGGGGGTGGAGAATTCAAAAAATGGCGTCGCTCCCAATTTTGGTGGCAAAACGGATTATGCTCCCCGTCGCCGAATGTGATTTTGGCGTCGGGGAGCGGAGAACCCAGCCCCTGGTTCTTGAGAATGAGGTGGGCCAAGTGAAGTGTGTATGCAGAATACATTTGGTCATTTCATCATAAGATTTAGATTGGCTATAGAAAACAACAATGAATAATCCAGAGTAAGTGGGGAAAAGCCAACTTCAAAGGCGTAAAAATGGAAGTGACCCAAATAAATTGGAATCAAAGGTTGGCATGGAAAACTGTAACTGAACAATGAGACTACCCTTAAAGAACAGATCGTTCAGACAGTCAAGGTCAATTCTCGCAAAGGGGAAAGGTGGGGGAAATAAATCCAGAGCTCTCTTAAGAACCAAAAAGATAGAGAGAAAGATGGAGAAAAAAAATGGTCGTAACAAATGTCAGGTTGGTAATTGGGCGAGAACCAGTTTGAAGATAGATAATTCTGAGGAGAATTGAAAGAGCAACTAAGGGAAGCAGTATTAGGGCCACTGCTCTTCCTGATATAGATGAATAACCCGACCTTGGCATAAAGTGCAAAATATGCAGACAACACAATACTTGGGGAAGCATTGTGAACTGTGAGGAGGAGAATGTAGAACTTCAAAAGGACATAGATAGGTTGGTGGAATAGACAGACAAATGACAGATGAAATTTAATGCTCATTTTGGTAGAAAGAATGCAGAGAGGCAATATAAAACAAAGGGAACAATTCCAAAAGGGATGCAGGACTAAAAGGGCCTGAGCATACATGTGCATAAATTATTGAATGTGACAGGACCGTTTGAGAGAGCGGGGCATGACGGCGGTGCAGTGGTTAACATTGCTGCCTCACGGCGCCGAGGTCCCAGGTTCGATCCCGGCTCTGGGTTACTATTCGTGTGGAGTTTGCACATTCTCCTCGTGTTTGCATGGGATTTGCCCCCACAACCCAAAGATGTGCAGGGTAGGTGGATTGGCCACGCTAAATTGCCCCCTGAATTGGACATTCTAAATTTATTTTTTTAAAAGAGAGAGCGATTGTGGAATCTACAGCATTGTAAGATTTATTAATGGGGATATAGAATACAAAGGCAAAGAAGCTATGTAAAACATGTATAAAACACTGCTTCAGTCTCAACTGGAGTATTGCGCCCATTTCAGGGCACCACACTTTAGGAGGGATGTGAAGGCATAAGAGAGAATTTCACGTAACTTCAGTTACGTAAATAAATTGGAGAACTTGGGACTGCACTCATTGGAGAAACTGTTCCTATTGGTAGAAGGGTCAAGAACCTGAAGTAATTGAGGTAATTGGCAAAAGAAGCAATGACAACAAATTATTTCACTCAGCGAGTGGTTAGGATCAGGAGTGCACTGCATGAGTACCTGACAGAGGCAGATTCAATCAAGGCATTCAAATGGGAATAGAGTTGTCTGAAAAGTAAGAGGGTGCAGCGCTGCAGGGAATTGGGGGGAGTCACACTGGGTAAATTGCTCCTACAGAGAGCCGGCACAGATACAACAGGGCAAACGACCTCCATCTGTGCTGTAACTATTCTGTGAGCTCACTAGGTTGCATTTTACTACAAATGCAGTACACTTTATAATTTATTTCATATTAAGCAATTTCTTAATTCATTTCAAGACTTTTTCACTTTTACTTACATTACATTAATGGTTATACAAACTCACAAAAGCAATTTAAAGTTTTTGAAAAATTAAAGCAATTTAAGGAAAGCTTGAGAACTTTTGCAGTGTTATAGATATTTTTTGAGCTATTTGACCTCCAAGGGCATTCCTTGCCACTTTGGCACCTTGCCACTATCCTTCATGGCTGGATTTGCTAATGGTTCGTCCTGCAGCCGGGGAAAGAAGTCCCTAAAGTTCCAATATAAAAAAGTAAACTGCAGTTTAAATTATAGTGAAAGGCTCAGCCTCATCACTGGCTAGAAGATCAAGAGTGTACTTGTAATCACAATGTAGATACAGCCTAGACATGTCCCAGAAATTCAGGGTTTGTTCATTTCAGTCTGCGCCCTTTTAATGGTGTGATAAGTCTTAATTTCTGCCAAATAACCTCTTTGGCACTGATAATTGATGTTTACAAATGTAGAGTCGCATTCCTTCAAATTTTAGTTGATTTTGAAGAGTTTTTCAAAAATATACCTTTTTGTTTCTTCTCATTCAGTGAAATCTTTTCTTCCTGATTATTTTGCTTGCTGCACCTGATTTGACTTTGAATGGAATAATCGAACTCACAGTTCCTGATTCAGACACTGCATTGTTCATTAATGATTCCATTAATGCAATTGGCTAAGGAGATACCTGCCATGTTCACTCAGGTCCCAGGGGTACCATTTACACCCCTAACTTGCATCAAATATGGGAAATATCCATAGAAATTAAATGGTCACATGCAAGTCTACTTAACGGCAGCTGCCATTATTGTTCACTAGCCAAAGTAAATTTTGACCATCAAAAGTTTGAACCATGCCCACAATTAGCCTTTATCAGCTTTGCCGAATCTCCTCTGAAACGTGAAAATGTTGTTGATGTCATCTCAAAATCTTGTGTGTTTCCATTGAAAAGTATTCATGTTTGTAAATAAATTGATAATTGTTTGATCATTTTCATGTATAGTATTAATGGATGTATTTTCCACTGCTCTTTGCTCTTAAAGAGGGAATTTATTTTCGATTGTGCTTAATGGCTATTGATAAAAATAATGGGTCTTCCATTTTTAATTTTGGCCAATTATATGCAATGTGAGTTCAAAAGCAAGAAAGGCATACCAGTTAATGAATTACAGTGGCTTATTTAATACTTCTAAGTTGCCACTCAATACCTCGATGGTGGTTAGAATATGTAACTTATCACATCGAGTAGTTAGGGTAAATGGCATTTAAAAGGTGTCAGAGAGATGCCTAATGAGTGGAACTAGGGTGGGAGAAGTCTTTGTAGAGCATAAAGACAGCCATGGGCCAATTGAGCTAAATGGCTTGTTTCTGTTAGAATTTCTATACCATTCTATGTAATTCCCAACAAACATTGCTCAGCTGCATTGCTGACAGGGAAACTGGCAACTCAAATAAGAATTCATTCCATTTCCTGAGCATATGAAGATTGATTTAGTGTTGAGGTGAGGGAACAATTAGAGCACACTTCAAAGCAATGTGTTCAGAGATAGGTTTTGTCAGCATTGCTCCTATTTCTGACTAAAAACAAATTAATGATTTGCAGTGTCAACAGACTAGGTTCTTCACTGACAGTACAGATGCAAAACATTCCCTGTGATGTTTTCCTTTATCAAGTCAGTGGCATCTTTTATCTAGATTGTTTTATTACCAGTAACTGTAAGTAAATGCTACCACCTGCTGGTTGTATCTGGAAGTGCATAAATACATTTGCATTTCGCAAAGTGTAAAAACTGAAAGCAGATGCCCACATTGCTATTTGTATTTTTCGAAGTACAGTGCACTGAGGCGCTAAGCTGAAAAAAATTCAATATTCTGCATTAATTAAAATAAACCCATTAAAATCTTATTTAGTTTTGTCCTTGAGAAAACAGGGACAGTTTTTGATGCATTCATGCATGTTTTGGGAGTTTGCCGTGAAAGCAGAATTTTACTAAATCAATAACAATTAAACATATCCAATAGTAAGCTATGAATAAAGGAAAGGGACAAAACCTGATCCATGGGCAAATTATAATTGAGCAGATTTGAGAGTCAATTGCGTAATGTGAACTAGGCATTTGTCAGTCAAAGGAGAAAGGGAGCATGTTTCCTTTCCTGAAGCATATTTTCCTGTGCCAGTTCACAATTAGCCAGGTTGGCAAATTCAATTCCATTTGGGCAGCATGGTGGCACTGTGGTTAGCACTGCTGCCTCACAACTCCAGGGACCCAGGTTCAATTATGGCCTTGGTGACTGTGTGGAGTTTTCACCTTCTCCCTGTGTCTGTGTGGGTTTCCTCCAGGTGCTCTGGTTTCTTTCCACAGTCCAAAGATGTGCAGGTTAGGTGGATTGGTTATTCTAAATGCCCTCTTAGGGTCCAGGATTGTGCAGGTTAATTTGTGGGGGTAGGACAGGGTGGGGACATGGGTAGGATGCTCTTTCAGAGGGTAGGTACAGAGACAATGCAGTGCAGTGGAGGGATTTTATGATTCTATGGTTTGATAAAATTACTCATTGGACTCATTGGACTCATTGGCTGGATTTTCACAATGATAGAACTCTCCATGAATTGGAAGTGCCCCCCCCCAACAAACCATCCCCCCCTCCCTCCCTCCCCTCCCCCCTCCCCCTCTCCCTCCCCCCCTCCCCTCCCCCCTCCCCCCTCCCCCTCCCCCCTCCCCCTCCCCCTCCCCCCTCCCCCTCCCCCCCTACCCCCCCCTCCCCTCCCCCTCCCCTCCCCCTCCCTCCCTCCCCCTCCCTCCCTCCCCCCCCCTCCCCCCCCTCCCTCCCCCTCCCACTCCCCCCTCCCACTCCCCCCCTCCCCCTCCCCCCTCCTCCCTCCCCCCTCCCCCTCCCCCTCCCCCCTCCCCCTCCCCCTCCCCCCTCCCCCTCCCCCTCCCCCTCCCCCCTCCCCCCTCCCCCCCTCCCCCCCAAACCCTCCCCCTCCCCCCTCCCCCCAAACCCTCCCCCCCTCCCTCCCTCCCCTCCCCCCTCCCCCTCTCCCGCTCCTCCCTCCCCTCCTCACCCTCCTCACCCTCCCCCTCCTCCCCCTCACCCTCCCCCTCCTCCCCCTCACCCTCCCCCTCCTCCCCCTCACCCTCCCCCTCCTCCCCCTCACCCTCCCCCTCCTCCCCCTCCCCCTCCCCCTCCCCCTCCTCCCCTCACCCTCCCCCTCCTCCCCTCACCCTCCCCCTCCCCCCCTCACCCCCCCCCCTCCTCCCCCTCCCCCTCCCCCTCCCCTCCTCCCCTCCCCTCCCCCTCATCCCCTCCCCCTCCCCCCTCCCCCTCCCCCTCCCCTCCTCCCCCTCACCCTCCCCTCCTCCCCTCACCCTCCCCCTCCTCCCCCTCACCCTCCCCCTCCTCCCCCTCCCCCTCCCCCTCCCCCTCCTCCCCCTCCACCCTCCCCCTCCTCCCCCTCCCCTCCCCCTCCTCCCCTCACCCTCCCCCTCCCCCC